>NC_053389.1:373581875-373881875 GCF_905171765.1 Bufo bufo
ACAAATGTAAAGTTATGCACATGGGAAGGAATAACGCAAGTCACCCGTACATACTAAATGGTAAAACACTCGATAACACTGACATGGAAAAGGATCTAGGTATTTTAATAAACAGCAAACTAAGCTGCAAAAACCAGTGTCAGGCAGCTGCTGCCAAGGCCAATAAGATAATGGGTTGCATCAAAAGGGGCATAGATGCCCGTGATAAGAACATAGTCCTACCACTTGACAAATCGCTAGTCAAACCACACATGGAGTACTGTGTACAGTTCTGGGCCCCTGTGAACAAGGCAGACATAGCAGAGCTGAAGAGGGTCCAGAGGAGGGCAACTAAAGTAATAACTGGAATGGGGCAAATACAGTACCCTGAAAGATTATCAAAATTAGGGTTATTCACTTTAGAAAAAAGAGGACTGAGGGGAAATCTAATTACTATGTATAAATATATCAGGGGTCAGTACAGAGATCTATCCCATCATCTATGTATCCCCAGGACTGTGACGAGGGGACATCCTCTGCCTCTGGAGGAAAGAAGGTTTGTACACAAACATAGAAGAGGATTCTTTACGTTAAGAGCAGTGAGACTATGGAACTCTCTGCCTGAGGAGGTGGTGATGGTGAGTACAATAAAGGAATTCAAGAGGGGCCTGGATGTATTTCTGGAGTGTAATAATATTACAGGCTATAGCTACTAGAGAGGGGACGTTAATCCAGGCAGTTATTCTGATTGCCTGATTGGAGTCGGGAAGGAATTTTTTATTCCCCTAAAGTGGGGAAAATTGGCTTCTACCTCATAGTTTTTTTTTGCCTTCCTCTGGATCAATTTGCAGGATGACAGGCCGAACTGGATGGACAAATGTCTTTTTTCGGCCTTATGTACTATGTTACTGTGTACTCCTGGCAGAACTCGCTATTTTGGTTTTCCAGTTTACATCAGGAAGATTAAAGTCTCCCATAATGATAACTTCCCCTTTCAATGTCATTTTAGCTATTTCCTCAACTAGTAGATCATCTAGGACATTCGTTCCCTTGAGAGAAAGATGCCAACCATCTTTCTTGTACAGTTCTTTTCCATTCCAACGAGAGCTAACATGAGACACAAAGCCAAACCCTTGGTTCAGACACCATTCACCAAGCTATACATTGAATTCCTTAATGCACATCTTCCTGTCATGCTGAAGGTTATGCACAGGCAAAACTGCAGAGAATGAAACAGTTGATGCAACCTCCCATATATTATTACCAAGTGTGTGAAAAGCTTCCTTCACATTTGAAACCTCATTGCAAGCCAGATCATTTGTCCCAAGATGGACAATAACATCCACCTTCCTTTCCTGCTTTGCTTGCCTAACAATATTAAGGATGCGTCGTCTGTCTCTGCTAGCGGTAGCACCAGGGAGACATCTCACAAAAACATTTTCCTCAAACTTTACACCTCTTACTCGCCCACCAACAGCTGCTTACTATCAGTCCTCACCTTATCCTTTTTGTCTTTGGCTGCAGTCTTGCATACTTTAGACATAGGAGATGATTGTTCCTCACCCACTGTGCCTGAGCCATCCTCCATGCTGCTCTTGCGGTCTGAAAGTGCTGCAAATGAATTATGGAGAGCCACAGACTGTGGGACATGTTTTCTATCAACAACTCTTATTCTACCAGAACCTGCAGTAACCCATCTTCTATTTCTAGGGGGCCTCTGTGGCAGTGGCATTGCAACGTTCCCAGCCTTTGTTTAACAGTTAATTTACAAATCTCAGATTTCAAAAATGAGATTTCCTGCTGCATTACGGAGAGCTGTCTACAGATCAGACAGCATCCAAACCTCCGAAGAGTGGAACCTGAAATAAAAGCACAACAATTCCTGCACAGAACCAGGTCTGCCATTTTAAAGAGGGGAAAGATTTTAAACAAACAAATCTTACTTTTTTAGATTGTATCCACCTTCAGATTACCTCCTGAGTATCTCCTGAATATCTCAGATGCACTTAGTAATGCTGCAAGCTATAATGAGGCAAGCTAATACTATATTGCTATATATACACACCCACAAAAGCTCCTCCCCCAACAAATTTAACACCTTAATCACCCTAATCTCATTTGCAATCAGACAATATCAAAAATCTGTCTAACAAATTCCTTACCTGTTTTGAAGCACAGTGTCTGAGTAGCAAATCAAAAACACAGATGAAGTTCTGCTACAGTGGAAAAGCTCTAAGTTAGGCCTCCTGCACACGACAGTATTTTTTCACGTTCCGCAAAACGGGGTTCTGTTGGTCCGTGATCCGTGACCGTTTTTTCGTCCGCGGGTCTTCCTTGATTTTTGGAGGATCCACGGACATGAAAAAAAAAGTAGTTTTGGTGTCCGCCTGGCCGTGCGGAGCCAAACAGATCCGTCCGGACTTACAATGCAAGTCAATGGGGACTGATCCGTTTGAGGTTGACACAATATGGTGCAACTGCAAACGGATCCGTCCCCCATTGACTTTCAATGTAAAGTCAGGAGTTAATATACCATAGGATCTGAGTTTTCTCCAATCCGATGGCATATTTTAACTTGAAGCGTCCCCATCACCATGGGAACGCCTCTATGTTAGAATATACCATTGGATTTGAGTTACATCGTGAAACTCATATCCGACAGTATATTCTAACACAGAGGCGTTCCCATGGTGATGGGGACGCTTCAAGTTAGAATATACTACGAACTGTGTACATGACTGCCCACTGCTGCCTGGCAGCACCCGATCTCTTACAGGGGGCTGTGATCAGGACAATTAACCCCTCAGGTGCCACACCTGAAGGGGTTAATTGTGCATATCATAGCCCCCTGTAAGAGATCAGGGGCTGCTAGGCAGCAGGGGGCAGACCCCCCTCCCTCCCCAGTTTGAATATCATTGGTGGCCAGTGTGCGGCCCCCCCCGGCCCCCCCTCCCTCTATTGTATTATCATTGGTGGCCAGTGTGCGGCCCCCCTCCCTCTATTGTATTATCATTGGTGGCCAGTGTGCGGTCTCCCCCGGCCCCCCCTCCCTCCCTCTATTGTACAGGGTGGGCCATTTATATGGATACACCTTAATAAAATGGGAATGGTTGGTGATATTAACTTCCTGTTTGTGGCACATTAGTATATGTGAGGGGGGAAACTTTTCAAGATGGGTGGTGACCATGGCGGCCATTCTGAAGTCAACTTTTGTTTTTTCAATAGGAAGAGGGTCATGTGACACATCAATCTTATTGGGAATTTCACACGAAAAACAATGGTGTTCTTGGTTTTAACGTAACTTTATTCTTTCATGAGTTATTTACAAGCTTCTGACCACTTATAAAATGTGTTCAATGTGCTGCCCATTGTGTTGGATTGTCAATACAACCCTCTTCTCCCACTCTTCACACACTGATAGCAACACCTCAAGAGAAATGCTAGCACAGGCTTCCAGTATCCATAGTTTCAGGTGCTGCACATCTCATATCATCTGAAGGCAATCGTCTATGCCAGGGATCAGCAACCTCAGGCACTCCAGCTGTTGTGAAACTACAATTCCCAGCATGCTCCATTCATTTCTATGAGAGTTCTGAGAAGAGCAGAGCAAGTATGCATGCTGGGAGTTGTAGTTTCACAACACCTGGAGTGCCGGAGGTTGCCTACCCCTGGTCTATGCTGTGAAGATATGAGATGTGCAGCACCTGAAACTACGGATACTGGAAGCCTGTGCTAGCATTTCTCCTGCGGTGTTGCTATCAGTGTGTGAAGAGTGGGAGAAGAGGGTTGCATTGACAATCCAACACAATGGGCAGCACATTGAACACATTTTATAAGTGGTCAGAAACTTGTAAATAACTCATGAAAGAATAAAGTTACGTTAAAACCAAGCACACCATTGTTTTTCGTGTGAAATTCCCAATAAGTATGATGTGTTACATGACCCTCTTCCTATTGAAAAAACAAAAGTTGGATTCAAAATGGCCGACTTCAAAATGGCTGCCATGGTCACCACCCATCTTGAAAAGTTTCCCCCCCTCACATATACTAATGTGCCACAAACAGGAAGTTAATATCACCAACCATTCCCATTTTATTAAGGTGTATCCATATAAATGGCCCACCCTGTATTATCATTGGTGGCCAGTGTGCGGTCTCCCCCGGCCCCCCCTCCCTCCCTCTATTGTATTACCATTGGTGGCCAGTGTGTGCCCCCCCCCTCTATTGTATTAATATCATTGGTGGCCAGTGTGCGGCCCCCCCCCTATTGTGTTAATATCATTAGTGGCCAGTGTGCGGCCTCACCCCCCACCCCGATCATTGGTGGCAGCGGAGAGTTCCGATCGGAGTCCCAGTTTAATCGCTGGGGCTCCGATCGGTAACCATGGCAACCAGGACGCTACTGCAGGCCTGGTTGCCATGGTTACTTAGCAATATTACAATATTAGAAGCATCATACTTACCTGCTGCGCTGTCTGTGTCCGGCCGGGAGCTCCTCCTACTGTAAGTGACAGGTCTGTGCAGCGCATTGCTTAATGATCTGTCACTTACCAGTAGGAGGAGCTCCCGGCCGGTCACAGACAGCGCAGCAGGTAAGTATGATGCTTCTAATATTGTAATATTGCTAAGTAACCATGGCAACCAGGCCTGCAGTAGCGTCCTGGTTTGCCATGGTTACCGATCGGAGCCCCAGCGATTAAACTGGGACTCCGATCGGAACTCTCCGCTGCCACCAATGATCGAGGGGGGGGGGGGGGGGAGAGGGGAGGCCGCACACTGGCGACCAATGATATTAACACAATAGAGGGGGGGGGCGCACACTGGCCACCAATGATAATACAATAAAAGGAGGGAGGGGGGGCCGGGTGGGGCCGCACACTGGCCACCAATGATAATACAATAAAGGGAGGGAGGGGTGGCCGGGGGAAGCCGCACACTGGCCACCAATGATATTACAATAGAGGGAGGGAGGGGGGCCGCACTGGCCACCAATGAAATTAAAACTGGGGAGGGAGGGGGGTCTGCCCCCTCCTGCCTGGCAGCACCTGATCTCTTACAGGGGGCTAAGATACGCACAGATACGCACAATTAACGCCTCAGGTGTGGCACCTGAGGGGTTAATTGTGCGGATCACAGCCCCCTGTAAGAGATCGGGTGCTGCCAGGCAGCAGGGGGCAGTCATGTACCCAGTTCTTAGTATATTCTAACTAGAAGCGTCCCCATCACTATGGGAACGCCTCTGTGTTAGAATATACTGTCGGATTTGAGTTTTCACAAAGTGAAAACTCAGCTCTGAAAAAGCGTTTATGCAGACGGATCTTCGGATCTGTCTGCGTGAAAGTGGCCTACGGCCACGGACCATGGACACGGATGCCAATCTTGTGTGCATCCGAGTTTTTTCACGGACCCATTGACTTGAATGGGTCCGTGAACCGTTGGCCGTGAAAAAAAAAAAAGACAGGTCATATTTTTTTCACGCCCAGGAAACACGGATCATGGATGCGGCTGCCAAACGGTGCATTTTCCGATTTTTCCACGGACCCATTGAAAGTCAATGGGTCCGCGAAAAAAAAAAACGGAAAACGGCACAACGGCCACGGGTGCACACAACGGTCGTGTGCAGGAGGCCTTAGTCTCCTGAATATCTCAGATGCACTTTGTAATGCTGCACTTTGAGAATGCTGCCAGCTACCTCCAAGTTCTTACTCTGTGCACACAACACACTCAAGCTGCAAAGTGAGGGTAGATCACCCCCAAATATGCCCACACCCAACACCCCACCTGCCCCCACCGACTTTAACGCAAGTCGAAAACGCAGCAAAAGACTTGCATAAACGCTCTGCTCACAAGACATCACACAACCACATGTTCAGGCTATGGATTCTTTAAAGCAACAAGGTGGACTTATAAAATGAATATTTTATACACAAAAAATAGTGCAGTGCTTGCAAAAAACAGATGTAAAATGAGACAAAGTAAAAATAACGTACACAAACATTAATAGTAAAATAAATGGTAGAAAATACAGTAATACAAAACTTACTGCCTCTGAGAGAAGGGGAAAAAATTTATAATAGTTAGCTTGGCTGTGAATTCCACATGGTGTAACACTGAAATATGTCCAAGCAACATTTTTATAGAACCAGGATTGGTTTCCAGTTGGCCCCAGTCATTGACTATCCAAATCTTAGTTCTTCCATTTGGGGAGGGGGAGGGGGGATAATGAGGGGAGTGGAGAAAATTTTAATCTGTTTGTTTGAAACTTTTCAAATTTCCCGCCAAAATGAATCCCCTTCCTCCAGTATCCGTATTTAGCAGGGGGTGCAGATGCTTTTTTGAAGTTTGTAACTAGCAGCCAGAGGTGTTAGATACAACAGGATGATAAGGATAACTATCTATTTTCACCTCTCACCTCAGCTGTCACAGGCCCAGTCTGCCCGAGTCCATCCTGCTGGGATCGAATGGAGGCTTCAAAGCAGTCAGCTGTTTGGTGAATGAACCTTCTCTTCAGCAGAAATCACACGTTGGGAATTCTTATGCAACAGATACACAGCCCATATAATTCCATAATATTTATTACATCTATGTACCCCCACATCATATTTATGACACTCTATATTGACAGGCAGTGTTCCACAGGATTGGCGCTTAGCAAATGCGGTGCCAATATTTAAAAAGGTGTCAAAGACAGAGCCCAGAAACTATAGGCCAGTAAGTTTAACATAAGATGCCGTCTTGGAGTACCTCAATGAAAATAAGTGAATAACGTAACAGCATGGCTTCATGAGGGATAGGTCATGTCAAAATAACTTAACCCCTTCACGACTGCAATACGTTTATATTCGTGATATTTGCACATGCCCCGTGCAGCTACCACGTGTATAAACGTCAAGCCAGCTCTTTAATCCAAGCGCTGCAAAACGCTTGGATTAAAGCTTCTGCCCCAAGCACTGCTGCTGTCACAGACAGCATACAGTGCAATAATGCCGGCAAGAGACCAATAAGAGTAATCCCTTGCCGACAATCGATCCGATTGGTTAGTCTGTGCAGACTAACCAATCGGATCGCGGCAGTGTTAAAATGCCAGTTTCAGGCTCTGATCTGCGCTCTGCAGATCATAGCATGAAATCAGGTAGTGTCCTCATGCCCCCCGATCTGTGTGCCTCCAAGCCCCCCCTTGTCCCCACCTGCCCCTGATGCAGTTCCCCCCGCTCCCATCCACATTCCCCCTTGTCCCCGCCTGCCCTGATGTGGTCCGCCCCCTCCCCGCCCCATACATTCCTCCTGCCCCCATTTGTGCTGCCTCTCTCAATGCTGGCTTCCCCCTCCCCCTTTCCAGCGCTGCGGTTCGGTCCCCTTGCTGTGTTTGATGGTGGCGGTTCCATTCCTGAGCCATCGCCATCAGCAGAGAGTGTCAGCTCTATGCTGACACTCTGCTGTAACCTCTAAGATGCCGCGGGAGCGGCATCCATGGGGTTAATAGAGGGAGGGGGCTCCCTCTCTCCACCATCGGGGCTGCCGCGCTGTGTTGGCAGCGCCCGAGGGTTGCCATGGCAACCGGACGCTTTGCAAAAGCGTCCGCTGTTGCCACCTACAGGACATCTGATAGTATTATACTTTGCAATGCAAGAGCATTGCAAAGTATAGTACAGCCATCAGCCCCACTGGACCTTCAAGATCCAAGAGGGACTTAATAAAAAAAAGAAAGTGAAAATAATAAAAGTAAAAATAAAAAAATAAATTAAAATGTAAATGAAAAAAATTAATTGCCTTTTCCTAAAAAAAAGAAAATAAAATACACATATTAGGTGTCACCGCGTCCGTAATGACCGTCTCTATAAATATATCACATGATAGACCCCGTCCGATAAACACCATAAAAAAAAAAAAACCTGTGTAAAAAAAGCCAATTTTATCACCTTACATCACAAAAAGTGCAACACCAAGCGATCAAAAAGGTGTATATCAAACAAAATGGTACCAATAAAACTGTCACCTCATCCCGCAAAAAATGAGACCCTACATAAGAAAATCTCTCAAAAAATAAAAAAACTATAGTTCTTAGAACATTGAGACACTAACTATTATTGTGTTAAAGTGAAATAAAATAAAAAAGTATACATATTAGGTATCGCCACATCCGTAATAACCTGCTCAATAAAAATATCACATGACCTAACCCCTCAGGTGAACACCGTAAAAAAACAAAAAAACAGTGCCAAAAAAGCTATTTTTGTCACCTTACATCACAAAAAATGCAACAGCAAGCGATCAAAAAGGCTTATGACCCCCAAAATAGTACCAATAAAAAAAGTTACCTCATCCCGCAAAAAATTATACCTTATTTAAGACAATCGCCCAAAAAATAAAAAAGCTATGGCTCTCAGACTATGGAGACACTAAAACATTTTTTTTTTGGTTTCAGAAATGCTATTATTGTGTAAAACTTAAATAAATAAGAAAAAGTATACATATTAGGTATTGCCACGTCCGTAACGATCTGCTCTATAACCTGTCACATGACCCAACTCCTCAGATGAACGCTGTAAAAATAAATAAATGAAAACTGTTCCAAAACAGCCAATTTTTTGGTCACCTTGCCCCATAAAGTGTAATAATGAATGATCAAAAAATTCTATGTACCCAAAAATGGTACCAATAAAAACCTCAACACTTTCTGCAAAAAACGAGCCCCTGCACAAGACGATCGGCAGAAAAATAAAAAACATATGGCGTTCAGAAAATGGACACAAAAACAATGTTTTTTTTAAAAATGCTTTATTATGTAAAACTGAAACAAAGAAAGTAGACATATTTGATATCATTACGTCCGGAACAACCTGCTCTAAAAAATATCACATGATCTACCCTGTCAGATGAATCTTGTAAAATAAAACTAAACAAAACGGTGCCAAAACAGCCTTTTTTCGGTTACCTTGCCTCACAAAAAACGTAATATAGAGCAATTAAAAACCATATGTACCCCAAAATAGTACCAATAAAACTGGCACCTTATCCCCTAGTTTCCAAAATACGGTCACTTTTTGGGAGTTTCTACTGTATAGGTGCATCAGGGGGGCTTTAAATGGGATATGGCATCTAAAAACCAGTCCAGCAAAATCTACCTTCCAAAAACCGTATGGCATTCCTTTTCTTCTGCGCCCTGCCGTGTGCCCTTACATCAGTTTACGACAACATGTGGGGTGTTTCTGTAAACCGCGGAATCAGGGTAATAAATATTGAGTAATTTTTGGCTGTTAACTCTCAATGTGTTAAAGAAAAAAAAATTAATAACATGGAAAATCTGCCCAAAAAGTGAAATTTTGACATTTCATCTCCATTTTCCTTTTTAATTCTTGTGGAACACCTAAAGGGTTAACAAAGTTTGTAAAATCAGTTTTGAGTAACTTGAGGGGTGTAGTTTCTACAATGGGGTCATTTAGGGGGTATCAACTATGTAGGCCCCACAAAGTGACTTCAGACCTGAACTGGTCCTTAAAAAGTGGGTTTTGGAAATTTTCTTAACAATTTTAAGAATTGCTTCTAAACTTCTAAAGCCTTCTAACGTCCTAAAAAATAAGATGACATTTCCAAAATGATGCCAAGATAAAGTAGACATATGGGGAATGTTAAGTAACAAATATTTTATTAGGTATCACTTACTGTTTTAGAAGCAGAGAAATTGAAATTTGGAAAATTGTGAATTTTTCTAAATTTGGGGTAAATTTGGGATTTTTTCATAAATATCGTATCATGAAGTACAATGTCTCACGAGAAAACAATCTCAGAATGGCTTGGATAAGTAAAAGTGTTCCAAAGTTATTACCACATAAAGTGACGCATGTCAGATTTGTAAATTTTGACCTGGACACTGGGGCATCAATGACCCTTGGTCATGAAAGGGTTAATTAGCTTTTATGAGGAGGTGAGTTCTAGATTTGACTACGGTGAGTAAATGGATATCATATCTTGTCTTCTCCAAAGCATTTGATACTGTTCCACATAAAAAGTTAGTACTGTATATACTCGAGTATAAGCCGACCCGAGTATAAGCCGAGCCCCTAATTTTACCCCAAAAAAATGGGAAAAATTATTGACTCGAGTATAAGACTAGGGTGGGAAATGCAGCTATAATGCAGAGTGTATGTGTATATAATGCACACACTCTACATTATATACACACACCTCTGCAAGAGGGTGACTCCCTGTATTTAATGCAGAGTGTGTGCACACACTCTGCATTAAATACAGGGAGCCATCCACAGATCTCCCCCCTAAACAGTGCCATCCACAGATCTCCCCCCTAAATAGTGCCATCCACGGATCCCCCCTAAACAGTGTCATCCACAGATCCCCCCTCCCCTAAACAGTGCCATGATGGCACTGTTTAGGGGAGGGGGGATCTGTGGATGGCACTGTAGGGGGATCTGTGGATGGCACTGCCATCCACAGATCCCCCTACAGTGCCATCCACAGATCCCCCTCCCCGACGCTCACAGCAGTATATTTAAACTAATCAGTAACCTTTAACTGTGGATATCTTACTTTGTCTTTGCTCCGGTAATACAGGCAGTGCGGGGAGCGGCGCTCACTCACTGACGTCACACGCCTTCTCCCACTAGGCAGCGCAGGCGCGTGACGTCAGTGAGTGAGCGCCGCCCCCCACACTGCCTGTATTACTCAGTGCGCCTGCGCCGATGACGTCACCGAAATAGAAGACGTCATCGGCGCAGGCGCACTGAGGGAGTTCTGAGGAGAAGAGCCTCCTCATCTCAGAGCGCCTGCGCCGATTCAACACAGGCGCGCGATTTTTAAAACGCCGACAGGGCTGGCCGGAGGAGGAGATCGCGGCTGGCCCTGTCAATCAACAAGAGGAGGGGGCGGATTTCTGCAGCAGCTACCAGCAAGTAGACGCCCTACTTGCTGGTAGAGACCGAATTTGCATATGATAAAACTTCGTTTTTTGAATAAACTGCTGGATCAAAGTAAGGAACACAATTATATTTTCATATATTGCTATATAACTAATTTAACTAGCCCCCAAAAAAAAAATCACTTTAGTGGGGTGACAGAAGCCCTTTAAAAGGACTTAGGAATTTTAGTGGACAGCAAACTAAACTGTAGAAACCAGTGTCAGGCAGCTGCTGCCAAGGCCGATAAGATAATGGGTTGCATCAAAAGGGGTATAGATACACATGATGAGAACATATGAGGTCATTTATTAAACTGGTGTAAATTAAGACCTGGCTTAGTTGCCCATAGCAACCAGATTCCACCTTTTATTTTCCAAAAGAGCTTTCAAAAATTAAAGGTGGAATCTGATTAGTTGCTATGGGCAACTAAGCCAGCTCTACTTTACACCACTTTGATAAATGACCCCAATAGTCCTGCCACTTTACAAATCACTAGTCATACCACACATGGAGAATTGTGAACATTCTGGGCTCCTGTGAACACGACAGATATAGCAGAGCTGGAGAGAGTTTAGAGGAGGGCAACTAAAGTAATAACTGGAATGGGTGGACTACAATACCCAGAAAGATTATCAAAATTGGGGTTATTTAGTTTAGAAAAAAGACGACTGAGGGGAGATCTAATAACTATGTATAAATTTATCAGGGGCCAGTACAGAGATGTTTCCCAGGATCTACAGTGGGGAAAATAAGTCTTTGATACACTGGCGATATTGCAAATTTTCCCACCTACAAAGAATAAAAAGGTCTGTAATTTTTATCGTAAGTGCACTTCAACTGTGAGAGACATAATCTAAAAAAAAAAAAAAATCAATAAAATCACATTCTATGATTTTGAAATAACGAATTTGCATTTTATTGCATGAAATAAGTATTTAATACAATAGAAAAACAAAATGTTCTATTTGGTACAGTAACCTTTGTTTGTAATTACAGAGGTCAGACGTTTCCTGTGGTTCTTGACCAAGTTTGTACACACTGTAGCAGGGATTTTGGCCCAGGGCTACATTGAGTTTCAGCTCCCTCCATAAGATTTTCGATTGGGTTTAGGTCTGGAGACTGGCTAGGCCACTCCAGGACCTAGCTGAGTGTTTTGGGTCATTGTCATGCTGGAAGACCCAGCCACGACCCATCTTAAATGCTCTCACTGAGGGAAGGAGGTTGTTGGCCAAAATCTCGAATACGGTGCAGTCGTCCATTTCCAGACAACAGGACATTTGGCCATCAATAGTAAAGACACCATTTCCTTAAACTTTATCTCATCCCAAATATACAGTTGCAAGAAAAAGTATGTGAACCCTTTGGAATGATATGGATTTCTGCACAAATTGGTCATAAAATGTGATCTGATCTTCATCTAAGTCACAACAATAGACAATCACAGTCTGCTTAAACTAATAACACACAAAGAATTAAATGTTACCATGTTTTTATTGAACACACCATGTAAACATTCACAGTGCAGGTGGAAAAAGTATGTGAACCCCAGACTAATGACATCTCCAAGAGTTAATTGGTGTCAGCCAACTGGAGTCCAATCAGTGAGATGAGATGGGAGGTGTTAGTTACTGCTACCCTGCCCTATAAAAAACAAACACACACCAATTCTGGGTTTGCTTTTCACAAGAAGCATTGCCTGATGTGAATGATGCCTCGCACATAAGAGCTCTCAGAAGACCTACGATTAAGAATTGTTGACTTGCATAAAGCTGGAAAGGGTTATAAAAGTATCTCCAAAAGCCTTGCTGTTCATCAGTCCACAGTAAGACAAATTGTCTATAAATGGAGAAAGTTCAGCACTGCTGCTACTCTCCCTAGGAGTGCCATCCTGTAAAGATGACTGCAAGAGCACAGCGCAGACCGCTCAATGAGGTGAAGAAGAATCCTAGAGTGTCAGCTAAAGACTTACAAAAGTCTTTGGCATATGCTAACATCCCTGTTATCGAATCTACGATATGTAAAACACTAAACAAGAATGGATTTCATGGGAGGATACCACAGAGGAAGCCACAGCTGTCCAAAATAAACATTGGTGCACGTTTACAGTTTGCACAAGAGCACCTGGATGTTCCACAACAGTACTGGCAAAATATTCTGTGGACAGATGAAACCAAAGTTGAGTTGTTTGGAAGAAACACACAACACTAAATGTGGAGAAAAAGAGGCACCGCACACCAACATTAAAACCTCATCCCAACTGTGAAGTATGGTTGTGGGGGCTTTGCTGCGTCAGGGCCTGGACAGATTGCTATCATCAAAGGAAAAATGAATTCCCAAGTTTATCAAGACATTTTGCAGGAGAACTTAAGGCCATCTGTCCACCAGCTAAAGCTCAACAGAAGATGGGTGTTGCAACAGGACAGCGACCCAAAGCATAGAAGTAAATCAACAACAGAATGGCTTAAACAGAAGAAAATACGCCTTCTGGAGTGGCCCAGTCAGAGTCCTGACCTGAACCCGATTGAGATGCTGTGGCATGACCTCAAGAAAGCGATTCACACCAGACATCCCAAGAATATTGCTGAACTGAAACAGTTCTGTAAAGAGGAATGGTCAAGAATTACTCCTGACTGTTATGCACGTCTGATCTGCAACTACAGGAAACGTTTGGTTGAAGTTATTGCTACCAAAGGAGGTTCAACCAGTTATTAATTCCAAGGGTTCACACACTTTTTCTCCCTGCACTGTGAATGTTTACATGGTGTGTTCAATAAAAAACATGGTAACATTTAATTCTTTGTGTGTTATTAGTTTAAGCAGACTGTGATTGTCTATTGTTGTGACTTAGATGAAGATCAGATCACATTTTATGACCAATTTGTGCAGAAATCCATATCATTCCAAAGGGTTCACATACTTTTTCTTGCAATTGTATGTAAATGAACTAAACATTATGTGATTGTGCATCAAAGTAATAGCATATGTAAGCAGTTACTTGAATGTGATCTATCAACAAGCAGTCCAATCGCCACCAACAATAGCTTTGTAACTTTTACAAAAAACAATAAAACAAACCAACAAGAGAACAGCAAAAAAATAAAAAGGGGGGTGGGGGAAAGAAAAAGCGGTATATCTACAAAATGCTGACAATGGTTTCCAAAGGTCTTTATTGTTAGCCATGCCCTGAAGGAGTGGAGTTATGAAAAACAGATCAAGGACCCGGAAGGCATGTTTCACCTCATAATTATAAAGCGCATTACTAGGAAAGTTATAAGTAGCCTGTAAATATTGGAAGGGACAAAGGGACCCCCTATTTGTCATATGTGCAAGAGCAGTAATACCATGCCTTCTCCATATCTGCATATTTAGGGAACCCCACAAAGTGGGGAAGTCGGGGGTTAAGTCAAAGCGGGTGTGTGAAGACCATCTTGTCCCTCCTCTTGGACTAATTTAAGTTAACGGTCCCACAGCCTGAGAGTTACTATCATGGTTCAGGCAGAGAAAGATAGTCCCTCAAAATAATCGTCTGGAGGGATCTAGGTGGCCAAGCACCATGCTTTCCATACTTACAGCTGGATTGTAATCAGTAGCCGTAAGCCACCAATGGACATACAGTAGCTGACTGGCCAAATAACAATTATAAAAACGTGGCAGTGCTTACCCTCCCCAATCTGCTGGAAGACAAAGAGTCTCTAATTTAAAGGGGTTGTCTCACTTCAGTAAGTGTCATTTATCATGTAGAGAAAGTTAATACAAGCCACTTGCTAATATATTGTTATTATCCATATTGCTACCTTTGCTGGCTGGATTCGTTTTTCTATCACATTATACTCTGCTCGTTTCCATGGTTACAGAGCACCCTGCAATTCATCAGTGGTGGTTGTGCTTGCACAGTATAGGAAAAAGCACTAGCCTATGTGAGCCCCCATGGTCCCGACCACCAGAGAGGCTGATGCTTTTTCCTATAGTGTGCAAGCAGGGGGGTCTGTAACCATGGAAACGAGCAGTGTATAATTTGATGGAAAAATGAATCCTGCCACAAAGGAAGCAATATGGATAATAACAATACATTATTAAGTGGCTTGTATTAACTTTCTCTACATGATAAATGCAACTTACTGAGGTGAGGCAACCCCTTTTATCCTGGGGACAGAACCTGTCCACAAAATGTTTAATAAATATCTTCGGAGAGAAAAGAAGAACGGGGAATTAGGGTAGGAGAGCCATGGAAGAGATACAGAAATTTAGGAGCAGCTTCATTTTAATTAAATTGATTCTTCCCACCAGGGTAAGAGGGAGAGATTTCCATTTCTGGGACATGTCATTTACTAACTGCAATAAAGGGCACATATTGTCCACATAATAAGCGATTATTTGTCTATTTACTCGAACCCCCAAATAGTTAGTGTGGCCTACCCAGCGTAGAGGAGATGGAAGCGTCACATCACCCACCTGTACATCTAGAGCCAGAAGAGGAATTTTTTCCCAGTTAACCCAAACCCCCGAGAAGGACCCAAAGGACTTAAAATTCCGGAGAACTTCAGAATTCTTACTGGTTGGTAGGTGATCAAATACTTATTTCATGCAATAAAATGCAAATTATTTATTTAAAAATCATACAAATGTGATTTTCTGGATTTCTTATTTAGAGTCAGTCTCTCACAGTGGAAGTGTACCTACAATAAAAATTACAGACCTCTCAATTCTTTGTAGGTGGGAAAACTTGCAAAATAGCCAGCATATCAAATACTTATTTTCCCTATTGTATTTATACCAAGGACTGTGACAAGGGGGCATTTTCTGCATCTAGAGGAAAGAAGGTTTCTATCAAAATTAGGGTTATTCACTTTAGAAAAAAGTCGAGTATGGGGAGATCTAATAACTATGTATAAATATATCAGGGTTTAGTATAGAGATCTCTCCCATCATCTATTTATCCCCAGGACTGTGACTGTGATGAGGGGACATCCTCTGCGTCTGGAGGAAAGAAAGTTTGTACACAAAAATAAAAGAGGATTCTATGGAGCAGTGAGACTATGGAACTCTCTACCGGAAGAGGTGGTGATGGTGAACTCACTAGACGATTTCAAGAGGTGCCTGGATGTATATCTGGAGTGTAATATTAAAGGGTACAGTTATTGGATTTCTGGAGAGGTCGTTGATCCAGGGTGTTATTCTGATTGCCTGATTCTACCTCAATATTTTTTTTTTTGCCTTCCTCTGGATCAACTTGCAGGATAACAGGCTGACCTGGATGGACAAATATCTTTTTATTTTTTATTTTATTTTATTTCAACATTTTTATTAATATACAAAACCAATACACAAAGAAACTTAAAGCTTAATATAATTAATACCACTATACCCTTGACCCCCTTCCCCCCCCCTGTGATGCGTCCACCCCCTCCCCCCCAGAGAAAGAAGGGGAAAGGAAGAAAAGGAAAAAATAAATAAATAAATTTATTAACTCAACACTTCCAGTCATCCCATATCTTAATCCATTTCTCTAGTACGTCCCTCTGCTTATAAAGAATCCGTTCATAATTTTTTCTCCAATTGTTTACCTCTGGAATATGACGTGCGAACCAACTCCGACTAATCAGAACTCTGGCCATAAAAGGTATTCTACCAAGCAAAATCTTTTTATATTTATGACTACCTAGTGAAAAAAAATCATTCAGTAGAAACAATTGTGGCTCAAAAGGAATCCATATTTTCAATTTATGGGTAAGGAGATTATTAATACTATTCCAGTAGGCTCCAAGTTCTGGGCATGCCCAGATCATGTGCAGATAGTCCGCACCTACAGTATCACACCAAGGGCATTTAGAGGTATCTCTTAGTCCACACTTATTTAACCAAATGGGAGTAACATATAATCTGTGGTAAATATTGAACTGTATTAAAACATGATTAAAGTTATGAGATAGTAGGTAGAAGTTAGTAAAAATGCTTCCCCACCCTACCGATTGTATATTTGGGCAATCCATCTCCCAGGCCCTTTGTCCCGGCGATTGTGTCTCTCCAAAACGTGACTTAAGTAATAATTTATATATATTTGAAATCTTCATTCTTTGTGATATATTCCCTACCCACCCATTTAACAGAGAAGTATTATCTATTTCTAAGAGTGATTTATCATTCAAACTAAAAAGTGCCGACCGAAGCTGAAATACCTAAGCCATGAAAGATTCACTATATTATAGTGATAGTTCCACAAACGACTTAATCTCTCTATTCTTAACAACCTGTGTAATATAAAGAATCCCATTCTTTTGCCAAAATTGATCCCTTGCTATACCCTCTAGGGTCTGTAAGTGAATATTATGCCAAAGAGGCGTAAATGTAAGTGATCCCTTTACCCCAACCAAACTCTAGTAGTAGCCCAAATTTTCAGTAGTGATTTTATAGTCTCTTTATGGCCCTGGTCTCTATTAATCAATATATGGATCTAATTCAATCACGAATCACAACTCCAACACATGACTTTATACAAAAATCACTGATGCTTATTGGTACAAATAGAGTTGCGACCACTGGCCACACAGACATTAAGAACACTTAAAATGTCACTCAGACTGCAGACGTGTGGTAATTACAGTACATATAGGTAAAGTGCAAGTGCCTACATAAATATGCAACAAAAAGATACAGTCAGTGCCTATCAGAGAGTGTTGTCCTGTCTATATTATATTATCAAAAAGTCAAATTATAGACCCTAGACTCTATGGACATCAACTCACACTTTGTTATCTTAAATACAGTACAATAAACAAAGAATAAAGCATACTGACCAACGTATCTACCACAACACCAGCAGTCTATGCCCCGACACGCGTTTCGCCGTCAGCTTTTTCAAGGGGTAATGACAAACACTTACTAGCCGGGTATATATAGTCCCTATGATGGGCGGAATAATCTCCATCTAACCAATGGATTAAGGACACATTGACGAGGGGGCAGGGTATCAAAACTCCTCACCTGTATAGTAGGGAATCACTTGCATCGTATACTGTGGCGCACGAACCGCCGCGCACCACCGGTGCCCGCGTATGCGGTCGCAGCGATGACGTAGGACGGCCGCGCTCAACAGAGCACAGGGCGTCCCACGTCAGAGCCAAGACCGCGTCGGCTGCGCAGAGGGACGCGCGCACTACAAGCTCCATATTAGGTGAGGGAAGATCACTATCATACGTCCTCTCTCCATCATTGTGTCCATTATCCTAAACCTGACATACACATGTTTATAAGCACTGCTTCATGCGACTTCATTCCATCCCAAACATCAGAAAAACTCAATACCAATTGGCCAATTCCTAAGGGCAAGACGGATCTGCACATCAAGAGACGACTTTGAAAGGGAGTCAGATGTCTTAAAAAATCGACTTACACAACGGGGTTACAACCAATGCGACATACAACGTGGTTATATGCGCGCCACTACTACATCAAGGGAATCCCTGTTGTCCCCAAAGGCTCGGGATGACCCGACGATATCTACTATACGTATGATCACTAATTACAACACACAATGGTACAACATGAGAGGGATCTTCAAAAATTTTTGGCCTATTTTAAAATCGGATGTAGATTTAGGTAAAATAATTACACCTACCCCTATGTTTGTGGCCAAACGCAGTAAGAATCTTAGGGATATCCTAGTGAGGAGTCATTATATACCATCTAAGTCTGGATTCATTTTTGAATCCTAAGGTCCCAAATGGGGATGTGTACTATGTGGGCATTGCACCACATGTAGAGCGATCATTAAGACCAAGACTTTTGAAGACTCCTCAGGCAAGGTGAGCTATAATATTGTCCATTTCATCAACTGTAGTGTTACGGGCATTATATATCATGCCACATGTCCATGTGGCTTGATATATATTGGCATGACGACCCGTGAATTTCGGGTTCGCATACAGGAACACCAAAAAGATATCCGGGCAGCTGCCAAAATTGTTGATGGAGATAGGGACAAACTTGTAAAATTAAAACCTATTGCAAAGCATTTCCGTCAGAAACATAACAACTGTTGACAAGATTTAAAGTTTAGGGGGATAGATCGGGTCTCCCTGGGTGCGCGAGGTGGTGATTTGTTTAAACGGCTGGAGCAGGTTGAAAGCAAGTGGATTGTGAAACTGAATACTCAGGTGCCATTTGGCCTGAATGATAAAATTCCATTTGCGTCGTTCTTGTAGGGTGCAGCATCATCCCTGATATGTGGTGTTTTAGATAATTAGAATGTCCATGTGTTTAGGTTTTTCTAGCCGGGATCCTGAGGTGTGAATGATATCTACTAATATGGTTTTGTTTCTATTTATATATGCAGGATATGCATGTATTATGGCCGAGAAATCGGGAATTTACCCCTTCCATGAGGATATAATCATGTATAACTTCTACAGATATCACGGTCGGCGTGGCTATCACATACGTGACACAGAGGGAGGGAACGAGGAAGGCCCTGCCCAAGTGAGAGGGAAGATGGTGACCCCTGACTCACCTGGCGGCTGGCACCTGGCTGCCCTGACGTCCCTAGACGGGTTCCTCACCCGTACGCCGACCACGTGCCTAAAGCCCTGGCTTTCCCTGAGCTGAGCCCTAGGTAGTGAACAGGGCGATGGGAACACTAGTCCGCACCACTAACTCTAAGGGAAAACACCAAGGGGAGGACAGACAACACAGACTCAACATATATTCCCAGGTGGACGATAACAGGAGACAACAATAAGCCCAACAGGGATCCGGAGGGTAGCACTCAGGAACGACAACCAGGATTAACCACTCCAGTGGGTCAGTATAGATGTCCAGGCAGGAAGCTCTATAACTGGCAACTAGAGAAGTGTGAGGGGAGAATATAAGGAGGTAGGGAGTGGCAGACAAGAAACAGCTGAGGAGGAGAAGCTACGGATCCCTGAGAGAGACAAAAAGGATAGCAAGGCAAACACAGAAAACAATCACTAAGAAACAACGTGATCTTTAGATATAGAGCGCGCAGCCACCCGCTGCGACTTCCTGACCCCGGGTATAACGGAGTCAGACGTGGCTCTTGATACCCTCGTGACAACAGACCAGTGGATCATTTCTGGGGACTGTGGTTAACTACATATCTGCATCATGCTATGAATTTTAATTGTACTTATGTGATGTGGGCACTTGACGCATATGTTATATGTCTTGATTGATTGAGTATGTAAGTAATATATGCACTTCACCTTTGTATTAATCATGTGTTACACTTATATTCTTGGTTCATGCCAGTCTTGTTATAATTGATTGAGCATGGAATAATACTACTTTATTTTTGTTTCACTTGTGGGCTCTATTTTTATTTTTGTATTAATTATGTCATGTCTAAGCATGCAATTAGTACTATGATGTTCACTTATGTAATGATCATGCTACATTTGTATTCTTGCTTTATGTCAATCGTGTTATATATGATTGAGCATGAAATGAGAATCATTTATTCTACTTGTATATGTAATAATTATATGTTACACTTATATTTGCATCCTTGTGCACTTAGAAATAATCTTTATAGGTTCATTCTTCACATATGTACAGATATGCTGTATGTTGAATATTGTGATAGTATACATTATGTATTACACACATATATCTACTTATGGCATTATATCACTATAGGTGTATGTATATGTCCTTAGGATGCCCACACTTAGAAATTGGTGTAGTTCTTTATATATATTTCACTAATTTTAGATGTATTCTATTGTTAGTAATTATGCAGGTCTGTATTAACATGTATCCTTAGAATTATCTGGTTAACTAAGTATTAGTCATGGAGGGAAACACTGTGCTTATAAACATGTGTATGTCAGGTTTAGGATAATGGTCACAATGATGGAGAGAGGACGTATGATAGTGATCTTCCCTCACCTAATATGGAGCTCGTAGTGCGCGCGTCCCTCTGCGCAGCCGCGGGCGCGCTGACGCGGTCTTGGCTCTGACGTGGGACGCCCTGTGCTCTGTTGAGCGCGGCCGTCCTACGTCATCGCTGCGACTGCGTACGCGGGCACCGGTGGTGCGCGGCGGTTCGTGCGCCACAGTATACGATGCAAGTGATTCCCTACTATACAGGTGAGGAGTTTTGATACCCTGCCCCCTCGTCAATGTGTCCTTAATCCATTGGTTAGATGGAGATTATTCCGCCCATCATAGGGACTATATATACCCGGCTAGTAAGTGTTTGTCATTACCCCTTGAAAAAGCTGACGGCGAAACGCGCGTCGGGGCACGGACTGCTGGTGTTGTGGTAGATACGTTGGTCAGTATGCTTTATTCTTTGTTTATTGTACTGTATTTAAGATAACAAAGTGTGAGTTGATGTCCATAGAGTCTAGGGTCTATAATTTGACTTTTTGATAATATAATATAGACAGGACAACACTCTCTGATAGGCACTGACTATCTTTTTGTTGCATATTTATGTAGGCACTTGCACTTTAACTATACGTACTGTAATTACCACACGTCTGCAGTCTGAGTGACATTTTAAGTGTTCTTAATGTCTGTGTGGCCAGTGGTCGCAACTCTATTTGTACCAATAAACATCAGTGATTTTTGTATAAAGTCATGTGTTGGAGTTGTGATTCGTGATTGAATTAGATCCATATATCTTTTATTGGTTGCGTTATGGGTGATATTGGGTCACTTACTTGATAAATATAAGGGAAACAAGTGTTGGTTTATCTATTAATCAATAACCCGGATTCCAAAAGCGTAAATATGTTATTATGCGAGGATCTTCTCAATAACCTACTTAAAAAGGTACTATTTTGCCATTTATGGCACATCCATAGCTGAGCAGCAATAAAGTAACCCTTGAAGTAGGGGAGATTTAATCCCCCCTGCTCCAAAGGTTTGTATAAATATTCCAGTTTGAGGCGCACACATTTCCTTCCCCACAATGTCATTAATTATTCTTTCCATAAGTTTAAAATATTTATCCTCTATCCAGATAGGTGTATTCCTAAGAACATAGTGGATTTGGGGTAGAACCACCATCTTGACCAGTGAAACTCAATCCGCCCTAGATAAGGGAAGTCTCAACCAAATCCCTATTTTTGCCCTAATTTTCGTTATCAATGAGATCAGATTGAGTTGAACACAATTTTCAACCTTGGGAGAAATAATCATACCCAAGTATTTAAAAGTGTCAACGACATCTAACTGGGTAATCAAGGACTCCTTCTGGGAGACCGGGTCTAATGGCATCAAAATGGTCTTTGACCAATTTATGTCTAGGCCTGATACCTCACCAAATAGTTTCACCATCAGAATAATTCTTGGTAGAGTTATTTCTGTACTATCTATAAAAAAAGAGGACATCGTCTGCATATAGAGAAATACGATCCTCCACACCTAATATTCCAAATCCTTTAATTTGAGCGTCCTGTCTAATAGCCAAAGTCAGAGGCTCAATATAAATATCAAATAGGAGTGGTGATAGTGGACAGCCCTGACGAGTACCTCTATTTAAGTTAAAACTGCTAGTAAGGCTCCCATTAAGACTCAACTGGGCTGTGGGGGATGTGTACAGTAATTTAATCATGTTTATGAATCTCTCCCCAAAACCCATCCTGGCCAGGACCCTCCACAGGAATCGCCACTCCACCCTGTCAAAGGCCTTAGAGGCATCCAATGACAGGATGGAGCGAGCAGACCCCCCAGGTGCCTGTATGTTGGCAAAAAGCCGGTGAAGATTGTGGCGAGTACCCTTATTTAGGATAAAACCATTCTGATCCGGATGAACAATGGAAGAGATAACCCCAGCGAGTCTTGTGGCCAGAATCCTTGCCAGGAGCTTTACGTCCGCGTTCAACAGTGAAATCTGTCTGTAGGATCCCAGATCTATGGGGTCCTTACCTTTTTTTGGAATTAATATTATCACGGCTTCCGACATTGAAAGCAAAGACCCCCAACAATTTGGGAAGCATAACCTCCTTATATTTACTATAGAATTCATATGGGAGTCCGTCTGAACCGGGGGTGGAGTTACCCGAACAGAGTTTGATTGCCCCTTCAAGCTCCTAAATTGAGAGATCGGCCTCGAGTACCCTCCTTTGGGCCGAAGTAATAGTGGGAAAAATAATACCATCAAGGTAGACATCCATCATTTCATCCGTTATCCTACAATCGGCTCTATAAAGATCTGAGAAGTAGTCCAAGAAAACTTTCTCTATAGGGTTTTGTCCAGTAACTATCCTCCCATTGGCCAGTCGGATACTATCTATATTTTTCTTGGGTTCCTGATTCGAGATAACTCTGGAAAGAAGTTTCCCCGGTCGACCCGATTCGGTGAAATATTTTTGACCCTTAAAGAATAAACTCTGTTAGGCCTTCTCCAGCAAACAGTTAGAGTATGATTGTGTGGTCTTCTGCATAGTTTCCCTGTTTTCCTCTGTCCTATTTATATAGAAGGATTGTGTAGATGAGGAAGCTTGTTCTTTTAAATTTTCCTCCTTTTCCCCATACTCCTTTCTCAGGTTGGCAATATTACTAACCATTACACTGCGTGCAGAATTATTAGGCAAATGAGTATTTTGACCACATCATCCTCTTTATGCATGTTGTCTTACTCCAAGCTGTATAGGCTCGAAAGCCTACTACCAATTAAGCATATTAGGTGATGTGCATCTCTGTAATGAGAAGGGGTGTGGTCTAATGACATCAACACCCTATATTAGGTGTGCATAATTATTAGGCAACTTCCTTTCCTTTGGCAAAATGGGTCAAAAGAAGGACTTGACAGGCTCAGAAAAGTCAAAAATAGTGAGATATCTTGCAGAGGGATGCAGCACTCTTAAAATTGCAAAGCTTCTGAAGCGTGATCATCGAACAATCAAGCGTTTCATTCAAAATAGTCAACAGGGTCGCAAGAAGCGTGTGGAAAAACCAAGGCGCAAAATAACTGCCCATGAACTGAGAAAAGTCAAGCGTGCAGCTGCCAAGATGCCACTTGCCACCAGTTTGGCCATATTTCAGAGCTGCAACATCACTTGAGTGCCCAAAAGCACAAGGTGTGCAATACTCAGAGACATGGCCAAGGTAAGAAAGGCTGAAAGACGACCACCACTGAACAAGACACACAAGCTGAAACGTCAAGACTGGGCCAAGAAATATCTCAAGACTGATTTTTCTAAGGTTTTATGGACTGATGAAATGAGAGTGAGTCTTGATGGGCAAGATGGATGGGCCCGTGGCTGGATTGGTAAAGGGCAGAGAGCTCCAGTCCGACTCAGACGCCAGCAAGGTGGAGGTGGAGTACTGGTTTGGGCTGGTATCATCAAAGATGAGCTTGTGGGGCCTTTTCGGGTTGAGGATGGAGTCAAGCTCAACTCCCAGTCCTACTGCCAGTTTCTGGAAGACACCTTCTTCAAGCAGTGGTACAGGAAGAAGTCTGCATCCTTCAAGAAAAACATGATTTTCATGCAGGACAATGCTCCATCACACGCGTCCAAGTACTCCACAGCGTGGCTGGCAAGAAAGGGTATAAAAGAAGAAAATCTAATGACATGGCCTCCTTGTTCACCTGATCTGAACCCCATTGAGAACCTGTGGTCCATCATCAAATGTGAGATTTACAAGGAGGGAAAACAGTACACCTCTCTGAACAGTGTCTGGGAGGCTGTGGTTGCTGCTGCACGCAATGTTGATGGTGAACAGATCAAAACACTGACAGAATCCATGGATGGCAGGCTTTTGAGTGTCCTTGCAAAGAAAGGTGGCTATATTGGTCACTGATTTATTTTTGTTTTGTTTTTGAATGTCAGAAATGTATATTTGTGAATGTTGAGATGTTATATTGGTTTCACTGGTAAAAATAAATAATTGAAATGGGTATATATTTGTTTTTTGTTAAGTTGCCTAATAATTATGCACAGTAATAGTTACCTGCACACACAGATATCCCCCTAAAATAGCTAAAACTAAAAACAAACTAAAAACTACTTCCAAAAATATTCAGCTTTGATATTAATGAGTTTTTTGGGTTCATTGAGAACATGGTTGTTGTTCAATAATAAAATTAATCCTCAAAAATACAACTTGCCTAATAATTCTGCACTCCCTGTATTCCCCTCATATAAGCCTTGAAGGTGTCCCATACTACTTGTGTTTTTGCTGAAGTATAATTATCCTCCCAGAATTGGTTAATTTGTATTGTTTGATGATTCTTTATTACTGATAACCAATAGGGGTTGAGTCTAAATGGAGACCTCCCCGTTTGTTTATCATGGGTCGGGCAAAGTTCAAGGAGTAGGGGGAGATGATCCGAGAGTGACCTGGTCTCATACTTCATTTGTTTAACATATCGCACATATTTTTTATTAATCAGAGCATGATCTATTCTGGACATAGATCTTCCTAATTTACTGATGCATAAAAAAGCCCTTCTCCCCTGTCCCAAATTTCCCCAAACATCCTCGAACCCGGCCTCCAGGCAAAAGCGTGCCAAGGGGGACACCTGAACAGAGGCGTCTCCCCTGCCACCCATAGACACCCTGTCGACCGCGGGATTGATAACACAGTTAAAGTCTCCCATAATCAATGTAAGACATTCGGGCCATTTATCCATAAATTTTAGCAGAGAATTAAGGACTGAAAAAGAAAATGGAGGTGGAATATAGACAAAGGCCAGAATACACATCTTCCCCGCCAACTTACAATACAGGAAGACAAATCTCCCCTGGTGGTCAACAGAGGATGCCTGACACACTTAAAATTAATCGTTCTATGAATAAAAACAGTCACTCGTTGTTTTACTGCCTGAATATACGCTTTAAAGGAAATTTTATTTATCATATATTAAAATCGTGGCGAGCTTGCCACATGTAGGATTTATCAGGCTAAGCCTGGATGAGTGGCCCACTCCACAATTGTATGGGTACAGCCACTCACAACAGGCTTGTAAGACGTGCAGAGCTGGAATATCAGTATGGTCTGTTCAAGATATCTCTTCTGATAATTCACAGATGCACTCCCATATATTTACTAGTGGTGCTTGGATTCCCAAGGATGTGTCAAGGGTACCAGCAACAAAGTTTGCAGCTTCAATGGTCAGCTGCAACAATGTTTCCATGTAGTGGATATGGGTAGATATGCCCACTAAAAGAATACCCACAACAGCGGTTAGCACAGTAAATCAGGCAGAGCGGATAAACAGAACGTCTTACCCCTCCTGGGTGACGTCACCGCCTGCCGATGAAGCTCCGCCCAGTGGGAGTGGCGACTTCAATATGAGATCGGCAGCTGAGCGGCCGCGAGACGGCTGCTAACATATCGCCGGAGGCTGTATCTCTTGAAGCTGCACGCGCGCAAATAGCAGCGTGCAGCGTTCTCCATCAGTGTGCAGAGTTTGGATTGTCCATGACTATAATAATCTAAATACATGCCGCTGTTATTTCTGCTCCTGAAGAAATGTCACCACACATAGAGTGACATAGAAACGCGTCGAGCAGACGCTTATATTTGCAGAGACGGTTCTCTATTAGATAGTGATCGGATAACAGGGATGCTTATCAGCTGGGTTGTAAGTAGAGCTCGTACATAACGGCTCTCACCCACAGTTCACCTATCCTTTCTTCTATCTACCCATATCCACTACATGGAAACATTGTTGCAGCTGACCATTGAAGCTGCAAACTTTGTTGCTGGTACCCTTGACACATCCTTGGGAATCCAAGCACCACTAGTAAATATATGGGAGTGCATCTGTGAATTATCAGAAGAGATATCTTGAACAGACCATACTGATATTCCAGCTCTGCACGTCTTACAAGCCTGTTGTGAGTGGCTGTACCCATACAATTGTGGAGTGGGCCACTCATCCAGGCTTAGCCTGATAAATCCTACATGTGGCAAGCTCGCCACGATTTTAATATATGATAAATAAAATTTCCTTTAAAGCGTATATTCAGGCAGTAAAACAATTTTCGACATACATACGCAAAATTTAGTCTTTAGTTACACCTTATAAAAACAGTCACTCCCCTAGAATGTCTAGAGAAGGTAGAATGGTATGTGTGCGCAGCCCGTTCCCTGGTGGCCACCCTAGAGATCTCCCCAGTAAAATGTGTTTCTATCAAACATACAATGGGAGGTGTAAGCGCATCAGATCAAAAACCGCTTGTCTCTTCCCATACTAGACACATCACAGCCCCCTCAACCAACCCCCCCTCCATCCAACCCCCCAATCCAAATAATCCACCGCATAAAGCAGCAGATCTCTAGCCTATGACCATCTCACCCCTCCACTCGATGGCCTGCCCGCTAATTAAACAGAGAAGGGGAAAGGTAAAAAACATCATCTGTCAGCTATTGATCTTTTGTTCCCAACAGAGCCTTAAACAGTTAGATCACATATCATTTCGTTCAAGCCACTCCGCAGCTTTATCCGGCGTATCAAAAAATAAAGTTGTATCATCATTAAAAATAATCCGGAGTTTGGCTGGGAAGACAAGTGAATACTTAATATCCCTTTCTCTTAATCTCTTTTTAACGGTATTAAATGAGCGTCTCTTTTCTTGAACATCTTTTGAAAAGTCCGGAAAAAAGGCCAGTCTATTTCCATCATGGAGAACAAGGGGACAAGGATCTCCACCTGTTTGCCCGCAAGCTGAAGTGGCACAAGCACTTTAGAGTTAAAGATCATAAAGAAAGTCGCGAGCTGGGCATCCCGGTGGAGATCCTTGACGATGTCCATCTTCTTTACAGTTTGGACACAGCACCTGCTGAATCAGAGGGGAGAGGTCCCTTCACAAACCTTAAGAGGAAGAGTACCAAAATGCCCCCAATGGGCGAGATTTCATGTATCGATGTCTTCATCAAACAAACTGTAGCTGAACTCTGCTCTCTCAAATCCACCACTACCCGGTTCAATTGTAGCAGAGAAGAAAGGGATATCATCAGTTCACTTGAGGGTGACAAAAATATAGTGATTAAACCTTCCGACAAAGGGGGAAATATCGTCCTCATGGATTCTTCAGCATACAAATTGATGTGTCTGGCCATCTTGAATGACAAAAAGGGCTATGAAACCCTACAGGGCAACCCAACGCCGAGATTCCAGGGCGAACTATGCGCGATACTTGCCAGTGCCAAAACTGCCCAACTTATTAACGGAGATGAATTCGCATTTATGTATCCCCCTCATCCGGTGACAGCAACATTTTACTGTCTTCCAAAAGTCCACAAGGACACTACACCAATGAGGGGATGCCCCATCGTGTCAGGAGTGGGCAGTCTTTCACAAAATGTGGGCATTTATATCGACCGCCTTCTTAGCCCATTTGTGCAAGCACTGCCCTTCTACATCAGAGACACGGGGGATCTCCTTACGAAATTGGAGCACATTTGCATAGAACCTGATTGGCTCTTGGCGTCGATTGATGTCGAGGCACTATACTCCTCCATCCCCCACGACAAGGGCCTGGGGGCTGCCGCACACTTCATTAAAGCAAGGGGATGCCAACATTCGGCACATAGTAATTTCGTCCTGGAACTCCTTCAATTTGTCTTAACTAGGGATTTCTTCCTTTTTGATGGCCGCACGTACCACCAGCTCAGGGGCACGGCAATGGGCAGTTCCTGCGCACCGTCGTATGCCAACCTGCTCCTGGGCTGGTGGGAGGAGACGGTGGTGTTTGGTGACATTCCATGCGGATTCACTGAGCATGTTGCCCTTTGGTCCCGCTACATAGATGACATTTTCATTCTGTGGAGCGGGACCGAAGGGCAGTTTGATAGCTTCGTCCAGGAGTTGAACCTCAACTCCATTGGACTGAGGTTCACCTCGTCCATCATGAGGGACAATCTCCCCTTCCTAGACATCACTGTCTCTAGGGATGATGTGGGCGGGCTAAAAACAACGATCTATCGCAAACCAACGGCAACGAACTCACTACTGAGGTGGGATAGCTGCCACCCCGCGCCACTGAAACGTGGAATCCCCTTTGGTCAGTACATTCGGCTCAGACGCAACTGCTCGGAATATAGAGAATTTAAACAACAGGCATCCATCATGAGAGCTAGATTTTTAGAACGGGGCTACCCAGACAGAATATTGAAACAGGCATACAAAAAGGCTTTGGCACGTAGTAGAACAACTCTCCTATATCCAACCATACGCACTAGCACAGCTTCAACAAAAACAATAAGGATAATCGGCACCTTTGACTCGGCTGCGACCGAAGTGAAAGGTATCCTGGGACGCAATTGGGAGACGCTTTTGATGGACCCAGACCTAGCCGAAATCCTGAGCCCACAACCCTCAGTAACATTTAGGAGGGGGGTCAACCTAAGGGACAAATTAGTACACAGCCATTTCAGTCCCACTGTGACAAAAAGGGACTTGGCTGGACAGAAGTACTATGGGTTGCTATAAATGTGGCCATTGTAGTTTTTGTGAATGGTTGGTCAAGGGCAAATCTTTTGCGACGAACCCTGCGGATAATGCCTACACGATCAAACAGTTTATCAACTGCCGCAGCGTGGGGGTCATATACCTACTTAGCTGTGAATGTGGCCAACGCTATGTGGGCAAAACCCGGAGGGAACTGCGTAAAAGGATGGGCGAGCATCTAGGAGACATCCGTAACGGAAGGGACACGCCGGTAGCCAGGCATGTCATTTCGGTACATGGTGGCCGCACATCTGCCATCAAATTTATGGGTATCGAACGTGTTAATAAACCATCTCGTGGGGGAGACTGGGACAGACGGATCCTCCAGCGTGAATGCTGGTGGATTTTCAAACTCAATACATCCCACCCCCATGGCTTGAACGAACAATTACACTTTGGATGCTATCTATAAACCGCTTATCACTGTGCCAGTCATGATGAATTTCACTTATGAGTGGAGCTATGTTAGTTTCATTCATAGTGCTTTGCCTATATCTCTGCAGACTGCAATATCACTTTTTCCTGTTTAGCCGCTTGTCTCTATTCCCCTCCAGGCTAGGTGGTATGTTAGCCCACCAAAATGTCCTATTTGTCACTTATATTGAGGGGTTTACCTCTCCCCCCTTGGGGACGTTTTGTGTAGTAGCCACCCGGTTTATAATTTATTTCTCCAGGTTTTGCTCCACCCCCCCCCTATCTGCAGCTATTGCTGTAAGCGACGCACTACTCTGAGGTGGTTTGAGGACCTTTGGCCACTCCCCCAATCTTAGTTGCGCCCATCGGGCGGCCCGGTTGGCATGACGACGCTGTCGCGTCACAACAGATGCCTCCCCTTCGGCCTTGCTCCTCTATCGCCGTGTCAATGTACGCAGGCGCCCTGTGGGAACGCCGCACCCCCGTTTGACCCGATCATGTGACTTGGTCCGGTCAAGTGGGGCGGCGTCATGCATGGCGCAGGCGCATTGACCGGCCTCCCCCCCTTCCTTCCATTTAAATACAGCGCGCCTTTGCACACCTGCTAGGCGTGCCATATAGACGGACGACGTGGTGTACCTCCATGCCGCCCCCTCTGGATATCGGATGACACCGCTCCAGCAGTTATGTGAGTACCGCTCGCACCCACCACCGTGTGGGCAGCAGGGGTACCTTTGACTTAGATACTTATTTGCATTGTCTCCATCTATGTTTCTCCATAGGTACACTACTGTGCATGCCTCACACTGCCAATGATCCTTTTTGATGTGGAGTATATTACTTGTTTCCTTAAACAATTACCCCCATTTTTTGCTACACTGAGATACCATAGACAGTGGCATTAACTAGATCGGCAGGAGTTTCAATACCAAGCCCCTTGTCCCCTGATGACTTTTTGGGGCCTTTTGGTTTATAAGTGTATCTAAGATATGTGACAATAAAGAAACGCGTCGGGACACGTATACATATCTACATATACGCACTTTATGCGCTTACTTTCATTTCCCAAGGTCCATTGAGACCTTATTAATTTAGTACCTTTACCGGCCTTGCTACTAGCCTCCTGTCCCTAGCTACCCTTGTTAGGGTTACCTAGGGCTTTCACAACAGGGCAAGGTTCCGGACGGGGCCACCCCTTGCGGGGCACGGACCCCGTGATAGGTCATTAGGGCTAGCTTAGGCCAAGCAGGGAGGTACTAGGGTTAGTTTCTCTCTGAGGCTACTCTCGTACCCAGCCGTTTGGATACCGTGGATGTCTCTACCACCATTGGACATCTGACGGAGCACCCACCTACACCCTGTGACCTTCTCCTGCATTAACCTATTCCATATGGTTATTCAAGTGAGGCTCTCGTAAGAACTGGTAAGACCGTTCCACTTCTTAAACATCTGATTCCCTACTATTTCATAGATATTAGGAATCACACGGTCCCTCCACTATAGGCCTGTACCATCCATCATAGACCTAGGGAGGTTGACACCTGGATCGATGCGCAGTGGTTTACGCGGCGCAATCCTCCAGGCGTCTCGTCTGTCTTTTTGTATGTATGTGTGTTTTTTTGTTTGTAAGGGGTCTTTTACTCCCGTGTGGGAATAGACACATTAAAAGTTACATTTTAAATTGTTACTGCTCCCCTTCATCTCATTTTGCATTTCCTTCCTGAGCGGTACCCAGGCGAACTGCCCCCGCAGTCTCTTATCCTGGGAAGACATATATTATTTTCTACTGCTATATTTGGTCAAACATATAATTGACTTAGGGGTAAGTTACAGAAATGGCACTTGAATAAAAAAAAAAGTCTAGAGCGCTGTATTTTTGCAGCACAAAATGGCGCCTGCACTATATAGATTACATATAGTACAGGTGCCATTTTGACCAAATATAGCAGTCTCATTTTTAAGTTCAGAATTATATAGTTCTTTATTTGTCATTAATGGCAGCCAAGCTAATCCCAGGGGGGGTCCAAAAAGGGGTTCACCCAGCTTCCACTGTCACTGCCCTTGCCTCTTTCGTTGCAACTGTCCCTGCCTTTGTCACTTTCTCAGCCTCAGATCTGCCCACCTAGCCTCAAATCAGTCTCCTATCAGACCTCCCAGCCGACATCAGCCTCAGATCAGACTCCCAGCCTCAGATCAGCCCCCATCAGATCGTCCCTATCCTCAGATCAGCCTCCATCAGACCCCCCAGCCTCAGATTAGACCTCCATCAGACCCCCAGCCTCAGATCAGACCCTCCCCACCCTCCATTAGCCTTCATATCAACCCCTATCAGACCCCCATCATCCAATCATACCTCAGATCAGACATTTAAAATAAATAAATAAACTCACCTCTCCAGCTCCGGATGGCACTGCCACTTGGCAGATTCACTTACCCTCCCTGGTCTTCCTCCTTCTGTGCTGCACTGTGACCTGACAGCGCACAGCGTCAGATCATGGTGCACACAGTGGGGCCAGAAGAATACCAGGGAAGGTGAATACAGCCAGTGCAGTGCTGTTCTCACCTTCACATGCCTCCCGCACTAGGTGTGAAATGAAAACGCAGGCCGTGTGTGGCTCCCCACCCCTGCTCTAAAGCATTACACACCCAGCGTCCTGAGATCCCCTTCTGATGTCATCCACCAGTGGTGAACCGAATTGGATAGTGGAGGACACAATTCTAATCGGATTGACTCCATGAGTGTCTGGTCTAATATCGCCTCCTCCGCATGGCGCATACACAGGGAAAAGAGGAGCATCCACATGTAGCTAAATTTATAGCCCCGCTGCAGCAGTCACAGGTACCACCGTCCACATCCTCACCATGTTTATGGCATCCACCGCCCCTGTCTGCCTCCACAGGAATGGCCTCAAAGCACTGCTGTGAGGAAGCTCTCTCCCCAACTGGATGTAGAATTGGGACTATACCAAAATTTTGATTTGGTTTTGATACAAAAAAAAATAAGTATTGGGATACTCGAGAATAAAGTATTGGGATACCATACCTTAACCTCATGTTGTTGGCTCAATATGATTACGGTGATACCAAACTTGTATAGTTTTCATTTTATTTCTAACTTTTAAAAAAATTCAAACCTTTGAAAAAGATCTAACTTTTCTTTGTATCACAATTTTCTCACACCCATAACTTTTTTTTATATTTCCATCCACAGAGCTGTATGAGGGCTTGTTTTTTTGCAGGACACATTGTAGCTTTTATTGATACCCTTTTTGGGGTACATAAAACTTTTTGATCACTTTTATACATTTTTTTGGGGGGACAAGGTGCCTAAAAATGGAGAATTGTGTGCTTTTGTTTTTTCTGTTACAGTGTTCACTGTACAGGAAAAGTTTTTAAATATTTTAATAGTTCAGTCATTTTCGGAGGCGGCAATACCGGATTTGTTTTTTTGTATATATTTTTTATATGCAACATTGAGAAAGGGTAGCGATTTAACCCCTTCACCCCCGGGCCTGTTTTCAACTTCCTGCCCAGGCCATATTTTGCAAGTCTGACTTGTGTCACTTTATGTGGTAATAGCTTTGGAACACTTACTTATCCAAGCCATTCTGAGATTGTTTTCTCGTGACACATTGAACTTCATGATAGTCATAAACTTGAGTCAATATATTTCACCTTTATTTGCGAAAAAATCCCAAATTTACCCCAAAAATTTTAAAATTCCCAAATTTTTAAATTTCTATTTTTTTTACTTTTATAATAGATAGTGATACCTCATATAATAGTTATTATTTTACATTTACCATATGTCTACTTTATGTTTGGCTTATTTTGAAAATTAAATTTTATTTTTTGGGGACGTTAGAAGGCTTAGAAGTTTGGAAGCAAATCTTGAAATTTTTCGGAACATTTTCAAAACTCACTTTTTAAGGACCAGTTCAGGTCTGAAGTCACTTTGTGAGGCTTACATAATAGAAACCACCCAAAAATGACCCCATTTTAGAAACTACACCCCTCAAACAGATTTTACAAACTTTGTTAACCCTTTAGGTCTTCCACAATAATGAATGGAAAATGGAGATGAAATTTCAGAATTTCACTTTTTTGGCAGATTTTACATTTTAAAGGGGTATTATCAACTTGCTAAATCAGCCAGAGTTACAGTTACAGCAGAACTCCCCTCCTGGTTTGAGGCTTCTAAAGCTGGGTTGGCTTAGAAAGCTAGTGTGAAGGCTGGCCACTCCTCCTTATGACATCACACAGAGAGCTGAGTCCTGCGTGCTCGTTCCTGTGTATATTATGAGTCATCAGTCTGACTGGCACCAGGCAGTGTCTGTGAAGCTCATCTCTCCTGCTGTGGACTCCGATCACTCAGTGAGCAATGGTAAGTGATCTTATAGTCTACCATTTGGATGTCTTGAATACTGACTACATATAAAACTTTTCATATATATTCCAAACTGTATCTGTGCAGCAGAAACTATAAATCACTACAGCCCAAATGCATGTCTGCTAGTATCCATATTAGTTTTTTTTTACTCCCATAAAACAACCACTGAACAGCACAGATGCAGATTGGTTACCATTAGAGCAGTACTACATTTGAGTAATAACATGCATAGTTGTATATGCATATCAGTTTATTCACCTCCTTGCTAATCCCCTCCACAGCAATCATAGTGTATTCACCTCCTTCACTTGTACTCTCTCCCCACCATTCTATATATAGAGATATCTTGCTAATCCCCTCCACAGCAATCACTGCGGATGTACCAGCGCATACCTAGCTCTGCTACATATCACATATCAGTGTATTCACCTCCTCCACTTGTACTCTCTTACCACATATGTAAAATAATGCCCCCTTTAGTGCCCCCCCAGATAGAATGATTCCTCCAGTTATGCCCCCATGTAAAATAATGCCCCCTTTAGTGCCCCCCCAGATAGAATGATGCCTCCTGTTTTGCCCCCATGTAAAATAATGCCCCCTTTAGTGGCCACCCAGTTATAAAGATGCCTCCAGTTATGCCCCCATGTAAAATAATGCCCCCTTTAGTGGCCCCCCAGTTAGAATGATGCCTCCTGTTATGCCCCCATTTAAAATAATGCCCCCTTTATAGCCCCCCCAGATAGAATGATTCCTCCAGTTATACCCCCATGCAAAATAATGCCCCCTTTAGTGCCCCCCCCCAGTTAGAATGATGCCCCCCATTGATAATGCTCTTATTATTAAATCGTTGGTGGAATTCGTGGGGCATTTACAAATAATACTTACCCAAGTCCTGCGCTGGCTGTTCTAAACACGTCCGACTCCTTTCTTCATCCACCGAAGTGTTCGGGCGCCAGCGCATGCGCATAAGTATCTTGCTTTGTTTGGAGCCGCGGCACGAAGAATACTTGATCTGCGCATGCGCGGCCGCCCGACGTGCGCGCTCACATCTTGTAATGCAGGCCGGCCACTAGATCACCAGGTAAGCGGTGCGCAGGCGCGGCCCATGGATGCGGCCGGCGATAGGTGGTCGTATTCATGGGCAGCGAGTGTAAACAACTACATATGATTTTTCAATTTTATTAAAAAACTATAGGATTTAGAAAAAAAAGAGTATATTTAGGAAAAGGCTCGGGAGGGGAGGGGTGATTACCCCCTTAGGGACGCATGACGTACCGGTACGGCATGTTTCCCGAGTCCTTAAGGACCCATGACGTACCGGTGGGGGTTAATCGGAACGGGATGCCGGCTGAAATCATTCAGCCGGCATCCTGTAACAATGCAGGGGGTGGTCATTTGACCCCCCCGTATCGGCGATCGCAGAAAACCGCAGGTCAATTCAGACCTGCGGTTTTCTGCGGTTCCGGTCCATTCGGGTCTCCGGTGACCCGATGAACCGGAAAAAGACTGCGATCGGTGGCGTGATTACACACCACCAATCACAGTCCGTGCATTTGGAGAGGCGGTGCTGGCCCTGATGCTGAACGCTGCTGTCCAGGGTGCTGATTGGTGCAGGGGAGAGAGGCGCGAGATTCAAACTTCCTGCGCTCCTCTCTCCCCTCCTCTTCCTGTTCTGCACGAGCACCCGCCTAATCGCCATCCATCACCCTCCTGCACCCATCGCCACCCAGGTAGGTTAGGGTCAGTGAGGGAGAGGCACCGTTAGGCAGGGAAAGAAGGGAAAAGTTAGAAAAAAAAAATAAAAATACTTTTATTCTAAAACTTTCTTTGTTCCATCTTTCAGACCCCAGACTTCCCCTGCCACTTGCCCCCCACCACCAGCCCCCCCCCACCAACCCCGCCCAACAGTTCGTCGCTCAAAACCCGGGCTCATTTTTGGCTAGACCCGGTGGCTGGACGCCGGTCAGTGCAGCCGAGATGAGGACATTTTGGGGCCTCGTGCTGCATATGGGTCTAGTTCAAAAACCCAGTGTCAGGCAATACTGGAGTGGGGACGTCCTATACCAGACCCCACTGTACAGTATGGTCATGACACGTCCCCGGTTTGAGGCCATCCGGAAATGTCTGCATTATTCCGATAATGCAGCATGTCCCCCCCGAGGTGATCCTGCCTATGACCGGCTGTATAAGATACGGCCGGTCATCGATCACTTTGGGGCCACATTTCAGCAGGCCTACGTACCTGGAAGGGAGGTCGCGGTTGATGAGTCTCTCGTTGCGTTCAAGGGGAGACTCAGTTTCCGCCAATACATTCCCACAAAGCGGGCGAGGTATGGCGTGAAGCGATACAAAATTTGTGAGAGTACCTCAAGGTACACTTACAAATTTCGTGTGTACGAGGGGCGAGATTCCCGTATTCAACCCCCAGAATGTCCCCCCACTCTGGGTGTTAGCGAGAAACTCGTGTGGGACCTTATGTACCCACTGCTGGATAAGGGTTACCACTTGTACGTGGACAACTTTTATACCAGTATTCCCTTGTTCAGGTCCCTTGCCGCCAGATCCACGTTCGCTTGTGGGACCGTGCGGAAAAATGAACGCGGCCTCCCTGCCCACCCCCTCCAGGTACCTATCCCCAGGGGTGAGACCCGTGCCCTTACCAGTGGAAACCTGTTGCTGGTCAGGTATAAGGACAAGAGGGATGTCCTTATGCTGTCCACAATCCACGGTAACAGCACCACCCCAGTCCCTGTGCGAGGTACCGCGGCAACGGTCCTCAAGCCCGATTGTATCGTCGACTACAATCGGTATATGGGAGGAGTTGATCTCTCTGATCAAGTCCTCACGCCATATAATGCCATGCGCAAAACCCGGGCATGGTACAAAAAAGTTACGGTCTACTTGGTGCAGGTTGCCATGTACAACTCTTTTGTACTATCCCGAAGCGCTGGCAGCACAGGGACATTCCTCCAATTCTATGAGGCAGTCCTCAAGGACCTGATCTTTTCGGACCGGGAAAGAGCAGGCCGGAGTACCTCGGGAACTGGAGGCGCCCGGATCGTCCCTGGCCAACACTTTCCAGGTGTGGTCCCCCATACTGGAAAGAAGGGACGAACCCAAAAAAGATGCAGAGTGTGTCACAAGAGGGGGATACGGAAGGACACCACCACTCAATGTGACACTTGCCCCGATCATCCGGGCCTCTGCGTTATCGATTGCTTCAGGGAGTATCACACTTCCATGGAGTACTAAATTTTTATAATCCCCAACAGTCCACTAGAGAACATAAAAAACTATGGCTCTCAGACTTTGGAGACACAGAAACAATTTTTTTTCCCCCAAAAAATATTAGTTTTAGTGCAGGCATCCTCAAACTGCGGCCCTCCAGATGTTGTAAAACTATCACTCCCAGCATGCCCAGACAACCTACATCCATCAGCAGGGCATGGTGGGAATTGTAGTTTTAAAACATCTGGAGGGCCGCAGTTTTAGGATGCCTGCTTAGTGTCTCCAAAGTCTGAGAACCATACATATTGGGCATCGTCGCGTGCGTAAAAGTCGTCGCTATAAAAATAACTTTTGAGCAAACGCCTCGGATGAACGGTGTTAAAAATATAAAATAAAAACGGTGCCAAAAAAACAATTTTTGGGCAAAATTTCCATTTGAATCCTTTTTGCCGGTAATAAAGCAAGGGTTAACAGCCAAACAAAACTAAATATTTATTGCCCCGATTCTGTAGTTTGCAGAAACACCCCATATGTGGTCGTAAATGGCTAAATAGCCGCACGGCAGGGCATAGAACGAAGGGAACTCCATACGGTTTCTGGAAGGCAGATTTTGATGGACAGTTTTTTTTTTTGACACCATGTCCCATTAGAAGCCCCCCTTGATGTAGCCTAGACTAGAAACTCCAAAAAAGTGACCCCATCTAAGAAACTACACCCCTTAAGGTATTCAAAAGTTACTTTACAAACTATGTTAACCCTTTAGGTGTTCCACAAAACTAAATGGCGAATGTAGAAACAATTTTAGAATTTAATTTTTTTTGTTACATTGCCTCAAAAAAGAGTAATATAGAGCAACCAAAAATCATATTTACCCCTAAAATAGTCCCAAAACAACAACCACCTTATCCCGTAGTTTCCTAGATGGGGTCACTTTTATGGAGTTTCTACTCTAGGGGTGCATCAAGGGGCTTGAAAGGGTACATGGTGTAAATAAACCAGTCCAGCAAAATCTGCCTTCCAAAAACCATATGACATTCCCCTTCTTCTATGTCCTGCCGTTTAGCCAAATAGTAGTTTACGACCACATATGGGGTGTTTCTGCAAACTACAGAATCAGGGCAACCCATTTTGAGTTTTGTTTGGCTGTTAACCCATTTTTTCCAGTAATAAAGTAAGGGTTAAAATGGAAAATTTTCCAAAAAATAGAAATTTCTAAATTGTTTCTCCATCTGCCATTAACTCTTGTGGAACACCTAAAGGGTTAACAAAGTTTGTAAACCCAGTTTTGAATACCTTGAGGGGTGTACTTTCTTAGATGGAGTCACTTTTTTGAAATTTCTATTCTAGGGGTGCAACAGGGGGCTTCAAATGGGACATGGTATAAACAAAACCAGTCCTGCAAAATCTGCCTTCCAAAACCCATATGGTGTTCCCCTCCTTCTATGTGCTCCCGTTCGGCCAAACAGTAGTTTACGACCACATATGGGGTGTTTCTGCAAACCACAGACTCGGGGCAACCCATTTTGAGTTTTGTTTGGCAGTTAACCCTTGTTTTACTCCTGGAAAAAATTGATTATATTGGAAAATTTTCCAAAAAATAGAAATTTCTAAATTGTTTCTCAATCTGCCATTAACTCTTGTGGAAGACCTAAAGGGTTAATAAAGTTTGAAAAAACAGTTTTGAATACCTTGAGGGATGTAGTTTCTAGAATGGGGTCATTTTTAGGAGATTTCTATTATCTAAGCCTCACAATATGACTTCAAACCTGAACTGGTCCATAAAAAGTGGGATTTTGAAGATTTCTGAAAAATTTCAAAATTAGCTTCTAAACTTCTAAGCCTTGTAACATCCCCAAAAAATAAAATATCATTCCCAAAATGCTACAAACATGAAGTAGACATATGGGGAATGTAAAGTCATCACAATTTTTGGGGGTATTACTATGTATTACAGAAGTAGAGAAACTGAAACTTTGAAATTTGCGAATTTTTCAAAAATTTTGGTAAAAATTGTATTTTTTTTATGCAAAAAAATTAACTTTTTTGACCCAATTTTAGCAGTGTCATGAAGTACAATATGTGACGAAAAAACAATCTCAGAACGGCCTGGGTAAGTCAAAGCGTTTTAAAGTTATGAGCACTTAAAGTGACACTGGTCAGATTTGCAAAAAATGGCCAAGTCCTTAAGGTGAAATAGGGCTGAGTCCTTAAGGGGTTGCAAACATGATAAAACCCCTTAAATCATTTTTTTTCCAGTAGCAAAGCAAGGGTTAACAGCCAAATAAAACTCAATATTTATTACCCTGACTCTGCAGTTTACAGAAACACCCCATATGTGATCGTAAACTGCTGTACGGGCAAAAGGCAGGGCACAGTAGGAAAGGAACGCCATATGGTTTTTGGAAGGCAGATTTAGGAAGATAAAAATACAAATTTCCTAATCAAGAACAAGCAAAAACTGAGGGATGGTTTTATCACTTCAGGATTACTTTGTAGGAAAATGGACCATACAGTAATTATAACTTTTGACACAGCACAATTTATGACACATGGAGCAGTAAAACAGATTCCAAACATTAATGTTCTTCTTCTTTAAATCCATATATACAGTATTTTATGGGGTAAAGTTACCTTTTCTGGATACATCACAGATCAGGTTCCAGGCTTTGATGAAGCCAGGACTCTTGCTCTGCAGCTGCACTACACATTGATAAGCCCTTTTCTTAAAGTCATCTTCTTCATCAAATCTCTTTTTGGACTCCTGGTAAAAAAAAGTGCAATCATTTTACATCTCAGTAAGGCTACTTTCACACTAGCGTTCGGAGCGGATCCGTCTGATGTTTCATCAGACGGATCCGCTCCGATAATGCAGACGTTGGCATCCGTTCAGAACGGATCCGTCTGCATTATTACTTAGAAAATTTTCTAAGTCAGAAAGTAGCCTGAGCGGATCCGTTCAGACTTTACATTGAAAGTCAATGGGGAACGGATCCGCTTGAAGATTGAGCTATATAGTGTCATCTTCAAGCGGATCCGTCCCCATTGACTTCCATTATAAGTCTGGATGGATCCGCTCGCCTCCGCACGGCCAGGCGGACACCCGAACGCTGCAAGCAGCGTTCGGGTGTCCGCTCACTGAGCGGAGCGGAGGCTAAACGCTGGCAGGCGGATGCATTCTCAGTGGATCCGCCTCCACTGAGAATGCATTAGGGCCAGACGGATGCGTTCGGGGCCGCTCGTGAGCCCCTTCAAACGGAGCGCACGAGCGGACACCCGAACGCTAGTGTGAAAGTAGCCTAATACATATGTCCTTGAGTTACAAGTCTGACACGGACATGACTACTTTTGACATTACTATAGTATATGACTTGTACACAACAATAAGCAAGCAGCTTCTGAAGAACATGCATATGTTTGTAGACAGTTGGTAATGTTTATATAGCACTTGTCTTTCAGAATAAAGTACGATTTCATGTATCAGAAGAGATGCAACTGAGCACCATACCATTTCTGTGCTGCAAAAAAAAGAAAAAACTTTAATAAACAGCTTGTTCATATATGAGGTTTATGTGTCACAATCGCTCTGTATTGCAAATATTTTTAAATATCAAAAACAGACATCACTGATGTTATTAACCCTTAGGATACAGGAGTTTTTTTCGGTTTCATTTTTCTTCCCTGTCTTCCTGGAGCCATACCGTTTTTATTTTCTGTTCAAATATCCATATAAGGGCTTGCTTTTTGCGGGACAAGTTGTATTTTTTAATGTCACCATTTAATGTGGCATAAAATGTGGTGGGAAGTGGGAATTTTTTTTAAAATGTGGTGAAATTAGAAAAAAAAAAAAAATGCAATTCCTCAGTTTTATGGGTTTTGTCCCTACGGTGTTCCAGTCATTCTTTGGGTCAGTACGATTACAACGATACCACATCTGTATAGGTTTTATATGTCTAAATACTGTAAAAATAAATGAAAACGTTTGAATTTTTTTTTTACATCACCATATTCTGACTTCCATTACATTTTTATACTTCGGTCTACTGAGCTGTGTGGGGGCTCATTGCCAATCTGTAGTTTTTATTAATACCATTTTGAAGTGTGTGTGACTTTTTGAGCATATTTTATAATTTATTTGCGGTACGAGAAGCGATGGAAAAAATGGGGAATCGGTCATTTTGATACTTTTCCGTTACGTCATTTGCCATAATGAAAAAATATATACATTTTAATAGTACGGGCACTTTCGGACAAAGTAATGCCCATGATATTTATATTATTTATGAATGTACTTTTTTATTCTAAGGAAAGGGTGGTAATTTCAATTTTAATATATGCACATATATTTTTTTTATACATTTTTTTTTAAGATCATTTCTATACACCCCTAGGGCAGCGATATTTTAGATGATTTTATATGCTGATTTCTAGCGGTGCTGTTGTGAGTATAATAAAGCCTTTATTCTTTGACATATTCACGGGTACTGCACTATGTTGCTGATGTTTGAAGGGTTACCGCAGTCCTGTGAAGTTTCGGTCGGCATGTGCCTGTGGGGAAGTTTCAGCATGGGATACGATTTAACCACCTCAGCCCCCCTAGCTTAAACACCCTTAATGACCAGGCCACTTTTTACACTTCTGCACTACACTACTTTCACCGTTTATTGCTCGGTCATGCAACTTACCACCCAAATGAATTTTACCTCCTTTTCTTCTCACTAATAGAGCTTTCATTTGGTGGTATTTCATTGCTGCTGACATTTTTAAATTTTTTTGTTATTTATCGAAATTTAACGAAATTTTTGCAAAAAATTTACATTTTTCACCTTTCAGTTGTAATTTTTTTTTAAAAAAACGACATCTATATATACATTTTTCTCAAAATTTATTGTTCTACATGTCTTTGATAAAATAAAAAAAATGTTTGGGTAAAAAAAAAATGCTTTGGGTAAAAGTTATAGCGTTTACAAACTATGGTACAAAAATGTGAATTTCCGCTTTTTGAAGCAGCTCTGACTTTCTGAGCACCTGTCATGTTTCATGAGGTTCTACAATGCCCAGACAGTAGAAAACCCCCACAAATGACCCCATTTCGGAAAGTAGACACCCTAAGGTATTCGCTGATGGGCATAGTGAGTTCATCGAACTTTTTATTTTTTGTCACAAGTTAGCGGAAAATGATGATTATTATTTTATTTTTTTCCCTTAGTGGAATATGAGACTTTGTAAGGGAAAAAAAATCAAAAAAAAAAAAATCATCATTTTCCGCTAACTTGTGACAAAAAATAAAAACTTCCATGAACTCACTATGCCCATCACGAAATACCTGGGGGTGTCTTCTTTCCAAAATGGGGTCAGTTGTAGGGTAGTTATACTGCCCTTGCATTTTAGGGCCCCGAATGCGTGAGAAGTAGTTTAAAATCAAAATGTGTAAAAAATGCCCTGTTAAATCCTAAAGGTGCTCTTTGGAATGTGGGCCCCTTTGCCCACCTAGGCTGCAAAAAAGTGTCACACATGTGGTATTGCCATACTCAGGAGAAGTTGGGCAATATGTTTTGGGGTGTCATTTTACATATACCCATGCTGGGTGAGAGAAATATCTCTGCAAAAGACAACTTTTCCAATTTTTTTATACAAAGTTGGCATTTGACCAAGATATTTATCTCACCCAGCATGGGTATATGTAAAATGACACCCCAAAACACATTGCCCTACTTCTTCAGAGCACGGCGATACCAGATGTGTGACACTTTTTTGTAGCCTAGGTGGGCAAAGGGTCCACATTCCAAAGAGCACCTTTCGGATTTCACAGGGCATTTTTTACACATTTTGATTTCAAACTACTTCTCAAGCATTCGTGCCCCTAAAATGCCAGGGCAGTATAACTACCCCACAAGTGACCCCATTTTGGAAAGAAGACACCCCAAGGTATTTCGTGATGGGCATAGTGAGTTCATGGAAGTTTTTATTTTTTGTCACAAGTTAGTGGAATATGAGACTTTTGTAAGAAAAAAGAGAAAAATAAAAAAATCATCATTTTCTACTAACTTGTGACAAAAAATAAAAAATTCTAGGAACTCGCCGTGCCCCTCACGGAATACCTTGAGGTGTCTTCTTTCCAAAATGGGGTCACTTGTGGGGTAGTTATACTGCCCTGGCCTTTTAGGGGCCCTAATGTGTGAGAAGTAGTTTGAAATCAAAATCTGTAAAAAATGCCCTGTGAAATCCGAAAGGTGCTCTTTGGAATGTGGGCCCCTTTGCCCACCTAGGCTGCAAAAAAGTGTCACACATCTGGTATCGCCGTACTCAGAAGAAGTAGGGCAATGTGTTTTGGGGTGTCTTTTTACATATACCCATGCTGGGTGAGAGAAATATCTCGGCAAAAGACAACTTTTCTTATTTTTTTATACAAAGTTGGCATTTGACCAAGATATTTATCTCACCCAGCATGGGTATATGCAAAATGACACCCCAAAACACATTCCTCAACTTCTCCTGAGTACGGCGATACCAGATGTGTGACATTTTTTTTGCAGCCTAGATGTGCAAAGGGGCCCAAATTCCTTTTAGGAGGGCATTTTTAGACATTTGGATCCCAGACTTCTTCTCACGCTTTAGGGCCCCTAAAATGCCAGGGCAGTATAAATACCCCACATGTGACCCCATTTTGGAAAGAAGACACCCCAAGGTATTCAATGAGGGGCATGGCGAGTTCATAGAATTTTTTTTTATTTTTTTTGGGACAAGTTAGCGGAAATAGATTATTTTTATTTTTTTCTCACAAAGTCTCCCTTTCCGCTAACTTGGGACAAAAATTTCAATCTTTCATGGACTCAATATGCCCCTCAGCGAAAACCTTGGGGTGTCTTCTTTCCAAAATGGGGTCATTTGTGGGGTGTTTGTACTGCCCTGGCATTTGAAGGTCTCCGCAATCATTACATGTATGGCCAGCATTAGGAGTTTCTGCTATTCTCCTTATATTGAGCATACGGGTAATCAGATTTTTTTATTTTTTTCGTTCAGCCTCTGGGCTGAAAAAAAAAATGAACGGCACAGATTTCTTCATTCGCATCGATCAATGTGGATGAAAAAATCTCTGCCAAAAAAAAAAAAAGCAGGGGAAAGGCGTCTGCCAGGACATAGGAGCTCCGCCCAACATCCAAACCCACTTAGCCCGTATGCCCTGGCAAACCAGATTTCCCCATTCACATCAATCGATGTGAATGAATAAATCATTGCCGGGATTTTATTTTATTTTTTTTATATACAAAGTGTTTGCCAAAGTATATGAACACCGCCTCCCCCTCAGCTCATATGCCTCGGCAAACGTATCTTTTACTGCAGAGGAGAAATCTCGTCTTTCAGCGCCGCATACACCGACTTTTGTGTAATCTGACAGCAGCGCAATGCTTCTGTCAGAATGCACATCAGTGCTGCAGCTAGTCGATCGGTTGGGTCCACCTGGAAGGTAAAAAAAAACTAAACAAAAAAGAAAAAACCAGGCCGCAACGCAATAAATTTATTAACTTTATAATAAAATTTGAACGGAACATATAAACTTTATTTAACTTTTTGAACAGAACGTTAACTTTTTTGCTTACCGGTGATTTTTTATTTTTTTTCTTTATAGGACAAACCTCTCCTTCCCCATGGGACAATGTGCAAAGCGCAAATCGCCCAAAGATGTGGCGAAGTACATTATGCACTTTGTCCCAGGGGAAAGGAGAGGTTTGCAGCAGCTGTGAGTAAAAGGGCCCTAATAGCCCTGTGTGCCTGTCATGTGAGATGCAATCCTTATGCTAAGTGTACCTGTGTGTGTGGTACTTCCGGAAACACTCCCCTAAGCATAGGGCAGGGTGGTCAGGGCAGTCAGGACAGAAATAGCGGGTGTCACGCCTTATTCCACTCCTGATACAGACACTACATCTTTTTCGGGGTGACGGTTGGGTTGAGGTACCAGCAACGACATTGGGGAAATGTCGCTCGTGTAGACGGCTCACTACACTGGTGGATGGGGCCACGGAACCTTCTGGATACAGGAGGTACTCGATAATCTCTTCCTGAAATTTGAGGAAGGATCCTGTTCCCCCAGCCTTACTGTGGAGAACAAAACTATTATATGCAGCCAATTGAATAAAATATACAGACACCTTCTTATACCAGCGTCTGGTGCGTCGGGAAACTAAATAGGGAGCCAACATCTGGTCATTGAAGTCCACCCCTCCCATGTGAAGGTTATAGTCGTGGACTGAGAGGGGCTTTTCAATGACACTGGTTGCCCGTTCAATTTGTATTGTCGTGTCTGCGTGAATGGAGGAGAGCATGTAAACGTCACGCTTGTCTCTCCATTTCACCGCGAGCAGTTCTTCGTTACACAAGGCAGCCCTCTCCCCCCTTGCAAGATGGGTGGTAACGAGCCGCTGGAGGAAGCCCCGGCGACTAGGTCGCGCGGTGCCACAGCAGCCAATCTGTTCTAGGAACAAATGCCTGAAGAGGGGCACACTTGTGCAAAAATTGTCCACATAAAGATGGTACCCCTTGCCAAATAAGGGTGACACCAAGTCCCAGACTGTCTGCCCACTACCCCCCAGGTAGTCAGGGCAACCGACCGGCTCTAGGGTCTGATCTTTACCCTCATAGATCCGAAATTTGTGGGTATAGCCTGTGGCCCTTTCACAGAGCTTATACAATTTGACCCCATACCGGGTGCGCTTGCTTGGGATGTATTGTTTGAAGCCAAGGCGCCCGATAAAATGTATAAGGGACTCGTCTACGCAGATGTTTTGCTCAGGGGTATACAAATCTGCAAATTTGTTGTTGAAGTGGTCTATGAGGGGCCGAATTTTGTGGAGCCGGTCAAAAGCTGGGTGGCCTCTGGGACGGGAGGTGGTGTTGTCGCTAAAGTGCAGGAAACGCAGGATGGTCTCAAATCGTGTCCTGGACATAGCAGCAGAGAACATGGGCATTTGATGAATTGGGTTCGTTGACCAATATGACCGCAATTCATGCTTTTTGGTTAGACCCATGTTGAGGAGAAGACCCAGAAAAATTTTACATTTCGGAAACTTGGACTGGTTTCCACCGGAAAGGCTGGGCATAAAAGCTTCCCGGGTTGGCGGCTATAAATTGAGTGGCATACCGATTTGTTTCTGCCACGACTAAGTCCAAGAGCTCCGCAGTCAAGAACAGCTCAAAAAATCCCAGTGCCGAACCGATCTGAGCTGTCTCAACCCGAACTCCAGACTGGGCGGTGAAAGGGGGAACTACAGGTGCGGCTGAAGTTGGGGACTGCCAATCAGGGTTTGCCAGCACCTCAGGGACTCTAGGGGCTCTACGGGCCTGTCTGTGCGGTGGCTGCGACGGGGTAACTATTGCACGTGCCACCGTACCAGCTTCAACTGCCCTTCTGGTGCTCGCCACTTCACCATGTTGTACGGCAGTGCTGGTACTAGGTCCAGGATGGGCTGCGCTGCTGGTGTATGCCTCACTACGTAATCCGACAGCGCCAGCCCCACTCTGCTGCCCTTGAAGCGGATCCTGCGCAACCTGTGGTCTAGCGACACGGGGCCGGGTACGCCTGGTGCTATCAGGGACCTCAACCTCCTCGTCCGAACTTTGGGTCAGACTGCCACTGCTTTCAACAGGTTCATATTCTGACCCACTAGATTCGTCAGATGAGGGTTCCCATTCCTCATCCGACTGGGTCAGAATCCTGTAGGCCTCTTCAGAAGAATACCCCCTGTTTGACATTTGGACTACTAAATTTAGGGGTATTCCCTGAGACTACCCAAGAAAAAAAGCAAGCCTGTCTTACAAATGGGAGGCTAGCGAAGTACCGGAGGCCGCTGCGATTGATAAAAAAATATCAAAACTGATTTTTTTTATCGCCGCAGCGCTTGTAAAGTGATTGTGCAGTGATCAAAAAAATAATAATTTTTTGTCACTGCGGCGGGGCGGGCGAGCTAAGGTGACACTAATACTATTATACTATTATAGATCTGACTGTGATCAGTTTTGATCACTTACAGATACTATAAAAGTACAAAAGCTGATTAGCGATACGCTAATCAGCGAATCAGTGACTGCGGTGCGGTGGGCTGGGCGCTAACCGACGCTAACTATCTAACCAAGGGGCCTAAACTATCCTAAAACCTATCAGTCAATACCAGTGGGAAAAAAAAGTGACAGTTTACACTGATCACTTTTTTCCCTTTCACTAGGTGATTGACAGGGGCGATCAAGGGGTGATCATGGGGTTAATTGGGGTAATGGGGGTGATCTGGGGCTAAGTGTGGTGTTTGGTGGCTAGTCACTGTGATGTGTGCTCCTCTGCTGGGACCAACCGACGAAAAGGACCAGCAGAGGAGCACAGAAGCCATTTAACACCTTATATTTATAAATATAAGGTGTTAGATGGCTTCTGATTTGATTTTTTGAAAACCGCCAGCCTGCCAGCAACGATCATTGGCTGGCAGGCTGGTGATGAAATTGTTCTTTAACTTTTGCCGGCCCGCAATGCGCATGCGCGGGCCGGCTCAGACCGAAATCTCGCGTCTCACGAGATGACGCACGGATGCGTCCAGGAGTACCGCCGCCAGGACGCATCCGTGCATTAGGCGGTCGGAAAGGAGTTAAACTACGCTTTCCTTTAACAAGGCGTTTCCAAACTATATTTCCTTTGAAGCGCGGACCTGGACTCTAATATATCGGAATACCTAAAAATTGTATTCAAACATATAATGTATACCACAATGGATACATTCACTTCAATGGGTCAAAGGATTTATCTTTTTTAATTCTGTTTAACCTGCTGTTTCCAGCTTTTTCACTAGACAGAATAAAGCCGAAAACAAATAGAAAGCAGGTCAAACGAAGTTTTCCGGCAGTCAGATATATAACCCTGATAGAAAACCCTGTCTTAAACCCAGACTAAGGATAATCTTCACCAAAAACACTATGTAAAAGTCATGCTGTGATCTTAAAGGGAGCCTGTCAGCCCCTTGCGTGCTGCAAGGAATAACCAACATGTTTTCTGCTGTTTGGCCCTACTTTATGCTGCCTTCAGAGACAGGACCGACATGTTCCCTTTATAGGGAATCCAACTAGAGTAAGTGGTGTACAACATAAATGACGCCAAGTCTGATTATGTAATATGTATCTTCATACTCATTCGAACTCTGACACTGTGCCCACACAAACTGGCAGTAAAACGCATTTAAAGGACTCCTGCACACGTAATGGAAAGGATTCTAGGAGTCCTCACAATTAATTTTAATACCAGTCTGTGGGAACATAGCATAGGAATTCAAGGGTGTATAAAAATACATATTAAATAATTAGACTCTGCATCTTTTACACTACAAATTGCTTACTCTAGTTGGAGGCAAGGAGAATAGTTCATAGCCGACAGATTCCCTTTAGGCTCCATTCACACGTCTGCAACGTGTTTTGTGGATCCACGGAGCAATGAACAATGCCGGCAGGCAGGCCGGCCAGCGGCAGCTTAACTCCCTGATGTCACGTGCCTGCGCCGCCTACTTTGTGAATGAAGCAGGCGGCGCAGGCAAGTGACGTCAGTGAGTGACGTGCCGGCCGCCCGGCCTGCCTGCCGGCATTGTACAGAAGCTATTAGGATGTACGATACTATTAGGAGTGAGGGGGCATGTGTAATCACTTTTAATTGAATAAGACATTTTATATTTGTATACTGGGGCGGCGGGCGGGGGGGGGGGGGGGGGGGGGGGGATCTGTGGATAACATCCGTGGATGGCACAGTTAAGGGGGATCTGTGGATAACATCCGTGGATGGCACAGTTAAGGGGTGGGGGTCTGTGGATGGCACTGTTATGGGCTGGAGGGGGTCTGAGGATGGCACTGTTATGGGGTGGGGGGTCTGTGGATGGCACATATTTAACAGTGCCAGCCACAGATCCCTCCTGTAACAGTGTCCGTCATCCACAGATCCCCCCATAACAGTGTCCGTCATCCACAGATCCCTACATAACAGTGTCTGTCATCCACAGATCCCCCCCATAACAGTGTCCGTCATCCACAGATCCCCCCATAACAGTGTCAGTCATCTACAGATCCCCCCATAACAGTGTCTGTCATCCACAGATCCCCCCATAACAGTGTCTGTCATCCACAGATCCCCCATAACAGTGTCCGTCATCTACAGATCCCCCATAACAGTGTCCGTCATCCACAGATCCCCCCATAACAGTGTCCGTCATCCACAGATCCCCAGTAATAGTGCCATCCACAGACCACCATTAGTTCCAAACCCACCAAAAGCACACCTTTTGGTTAAAAATTTTTTTTTTATTTTATTCCTCCCCAAAAACCTAGGTGCGTCTTATGGGCTGGTGCATCTTATAGGGCAAAAAATCCGGTATCTGCTGCAATAACACACTACAGCAGAGCTATAGCATGTGAAAATACTCTAAATGTATCTCTTGAAAACTTAAAGCCTAATGTATATGGCAGAGACACATGCAGGAGGCTGCAAAGTGATGCGTGCAAACACAACTGAAGTTCCATACTATACTAAGCTGTAGAGAGCACCTTGGAAACTTGCCTTTCAGTTACCAGAACCAGCTCGAGTAGGCCCATAATGCTAATATTTAAAATATGTCCTGGAACATTAAAAGCATCCTACCTTGTAAAATAACTGGAGATCCCCAATAGGTGGAGAGACTGACAGATAGTTTGGGAATTTATCTTGCAGGTGGGCAATCAACATGCCAAACTGAGTACCCCAATCTCCTAAATGATTTATCCTGTAAATGGCAAACAGACAGAATGATCATTAAAACACATTTTATTTATTGTTTGACATAAATGAACACGCTAAACATTTACATTTGAACATACATATAATTCAAATTTTAAAGTGTACCTCCAGTCATGGACCTAAAAATGTACTAGGGAATTACGGTGTTTTTTCTTTTATAGGACACTGAAAGTGGGAATGGCAGTGCGTCCTATAACGCAAATACTAATGAGCCCTTCTGTGGTGGTATAAAGATATCAAAATGAGTTTTAGATACAGAAGTAGAAAAACCCCTGACATTCTTGTAGCCGGCCATAAAATTGGCAATGTCTTATTCCCAAAAGAGAGGAGATTACCACTCATAAAAACTTTCCTGGTATCAGGTTTTCCTCAAAACCTCCTAGACCTGGTGGAGCCATTCGAAAGGTCAGGCTGAGGATACCTTAACCTGCAGAAGGGGTCTTGTATAAAAACCCATACCGATGAATATTCAAAGAAATATTGGACTTTAATCCGTATTTTGGCAGTGTGCTTCCCCAGGTTGGATTTAGGCCATCATCTGTGCGAATGTCACCTCAAGCAGGGCTCCATAAGATGTAATGATTAAATGGGTTCTCTGGTCCCTACTTGAAAATTGCCCATCTTCATTACCTGTGAGGGGAAGGTTATTACACCAATACTTACCCTCCACAGCGCAGCCCTTCCTATGATTCTCTTCTGGGTCACGTGACTGCTCCTGAAGCATTTTCAAGTCTTCCAGTCCAGCGCAGTTTTCTTCTTTTCCTGCCTGAGGCACTGCCTCCTGCTGTTCTCCCTCGGTCCCATCACTTGCACACTACTGCGCATGCGCCGGGACCGCCAGCCGTCTTCTGAGTGTACAGGCTTCTGTGTGAAGCCTGTACTGATTCATGTACAGCGCGATGCAAGCGCTGTACATGACTGACAGCATAGCGATCAGCCACAGAGGTTGATCGCCATGCTGTGGAGGTCATTGGGGAAGCAGTGGATGGCACATGGGGGGCACTTTGGATGGCACATGGGTGCCCTTGTAGGCACTGTGGATAGCACTATGGGGGAACTGTGGATTTCATTAGGGGCACTATGGATGGCACATGGGTGCACTGTGGATGTCATTAGGGGCACTATTGGTGGTACATGGGTACTGTGGATGGCACATGGGTGCCCTTGTGGGCTATGTGGATGGCACTTTGGGGGCACTGTGGACGTCATTAGGGGCACTATGGATGGCACATGGGCACCTTGGGGGCACTGTGTATGGCACATGGAGGCACTGTGGATGTCACAAGGGGGCACTGAATGTCACAAGGGGGCACTAGATGGCAGAATGGGGGCAATGGATGGCACAATAGGGGAACTGGATGGAAAACGGGGGCACTGGATGGCAAACGGGGAGCACTGTGGATGTCATTGTTATGGAGGCACTGTGGATGTCACTGTTATGTACGCACTGTGAATGGCACTGTTATGGACGCACTGTGGACGTCACTGTTATGGGGGCACTGTGGACGTCACTGTTATGGGGGCACTGTGGACGTCACTGGTATGAGGGAGCTGTGGACGTCACTGGTATGAGGGAGCTGTGGACGTCACTGGTATGAGGGAGCTGTGGACGTCACTGTTATGGGGCGCTGTTGATCTCACTGTTATGGGGGCACTGTGGATGTCACTGTTATGGGGCACTGTGGATGTCACTGTTATGGACGCACTCTGGATGACACTTATGGGAACACTGTGGATGGCAGTATTATGGACACACTGTGGATGGCACTGTCATGGGAGCACTGTGGATGGCACTGTCATGGGAGCACTGTGGACGTCATTGTTATGGGGGCACCGTGTACGTCACTATTATGGATGCTGAGTATAAGTGGTAGGGCTCGTGCACAGAACCGTTTTGGTTTTGCGGTCTGAAAGTAGCGGATCCACTAAATAAGGTTACTGTCCGTGTGCGATTCACATTTTTTTTGCAGTCCCATCGAGTTCTATGGGTTTTAGAGCTGCATTATGAGGACCAGAATAGGACATGTTCTATCTTTCGCAGAACTGACATACGGATGTGGAAAGCACATTGACGTCATCAGTGTGTTTTTTACATCGGTATGTCCGTTCCAGTAAAGACAGAACATGTCCTATTCTGATCTTTAAAATGAGGACCTCAAATCCATAGAACTCAATGGGACTGCAAAAAATGTGGATCGCAAAATGGATACGATTGTGTGCATAAAGGTTTAGATACACAGCTCAGCAGTTTTTATGATACAAAATGGAATTAGATATACAGCTCAGCAGGCTGTATCATAGAAGAAGGAATTAGATACACACTTCAGCAGGCAGTATCACACACAACAGGCTCTGTATCAGGCACACATACATGTTAGGATTAGATACAGATGTGCTTGCTGCTTCCAGCTGTTTATTACACCCTGGAGATGGTGAGGGCAGAGACTGTGGATGGTTAGTGATGGGATTTACACAGTAAATGAGAGTGAGAAGCAGAATCATGTCTGTGTGCAGAAAGATAGACACAGGAGTTATAGGAGTAGCTGCTGCAGGCAAAGCAAAGTGGGGGGCGTGTCCAGCCTGTGACTCATCACTGTGCAGTGCAGCCAGGCTTGTGTATCAATAAAGTTATGTATTCAACAAAACAAGGGGAGAAAGTAAACAGATCTGCCAGGAAAATCTGATTTCTTCCAGGGAGAAAGGAAAGCTCAGACATGAAAAACAAGTATTGGGGGCATATGTATGCATGGTGAGGGGTGTTAGGAGCACATAAAAAGAATTTTGATTTTGGGACCGGACAAGTACTGTTGCTAACCTCTCCATGTTTCATATGCATGTGTGCAGAACATTATGATTGGTTGGAGGAAGGGGTGCAAGTGGAGGAATCTGCAGACCCTCTTAAGGTGTGTGCATATTCAGCAAATGGTCATTTTTAGGGGGACAACTCATTTGATGATCTGGCCGACTACCCCTAGAAAACCGGACTTCTACCATCTTGTAGCGTACTAAAAGGGTTATCCAACATGTAAAACATCCCCCCCATATAGATTAAACTTACACCGCTTCCCGACACCCTGCTCCCCATACGGCCACTGCTGCATCTCCCTGTCGCACAGATCAAAACATCCTGCGACAGGGGTGAGGGCAGGTATACCAATAGCAGACCGCAACAGGGACAAGCTTCCCTAGCATCACGGGTGAGCAGGGTAAGTATAAACTATAAAAGCAAAAACACAAATGCAATAGCACTCTGCAACCAACACTCTGCCCTGCCTCTATGCCGGATGTTGAATGAGACTTTGTGTGGCTATCATGGCCCATAAACAGGTAGGAACTAGTGTTAGGGACCACTCATAGAGGTGACCTTGACGTGGTGAGTGGCTTATTACGCTTTGGCCAAAATGTACACCAATGCCTCATTCAACATCCAGCATAGAGGCAGGGCAGAGTGCTGGTTGCAGAGTGCTATTGCATTTGTGTTTTTGCTTTTGTATGTGTATTTCGCCATAGCGATGTGCACCTGCATACAGGGTTGTGCTGACTGAATCCCCCACATTTTTTCTTTGTAAGTATAAACTATATGAGGGGCCCGGGCATGTTTCGTTTCTGTTATCCATTTCATTTTCAAACTGTTATTTGTTTGCATTGCATTTGTATGTCATTGAATTTTTACATGTTGATAACTGTATTTTTGCATGCAGTGTCCTGTGGATATTAAAACTTTACTTTAATAAGAGCCTTCTTGTGTTCTAAATGATTCCACGACCTTAGAAGAGGTGTTATGTATTTTTGCGTATTAACTCTATGAATGCTAGAGAGAACAGTGGGTTTGAGTGGGTATTGCGAGTTCAAGACATCTTGTCCGCCTAATATGACAAGCGGTGGCAGCGAATATCCCATTAAATGTTGAAGTCCGATAGCTAAAGAGGAAAGATTTTGTGTAACTCTCTATCTAAAAGTAGCAGAGTTAGAAGCTGATTTTAAAATCTTGGTGACCTTTAAAGGGGTTGTCTCACTTGAGCAAATTGCATTTATTATGTAGAGGAAGTTAATACAAGCCACTTAGACAACCCCTTAAGCTCATATCCTGAGTCTAAGTCATGATCCTGACAGCTTCCATTATAGAAGCGCTCATTAAGGCCTTATGCACACGACCGTATGTATTTTGCGGTCCGCAAAAAATACGGATGACATCCGTGTGCATTCCGTATTTTGAGGAACGGAATAGGACATGTTCTATTTTTTTTTACGGAACGGAAATACGGAGATACGGAAACGGAATGCACACTGAGTACCTTCCGGTTTTTTGAATACCCATAGAAATTAATGGTTTCGTATACGGTCCGCAAAAGAACGGAACGGACACAGAATGAAAATACGTTCGTGTGCATTAGGCCTAATACAGTAGGACGGGGAGTGATGAGTGTAGTGCTCTCTGGTCTTCCTGACATGGTGCTATGACCTGATGGCATACAGCATCAGGACCTGGTTCATGTTCTATGACCTGATGCTGTGCCCAAAGATCGTGCTGTATCCCCCAAGTGGCTTTGTCGTCACGAGCAGCAGAGGAAGGTGGTGATCTGAGGTCTGATGAAAGTTTTTTTTTTTTTTTCTTGGGGCATGGCCTGTAGCCAATGGAGATGGCAGAGAGTGAGCTCTGTCTCAAACTCTCCATAGCGACGTTCAAAGCTGCTCAAAGAAATCCTCTGTACCTTACTGGACAACTGCTAGGACTGCCACTGCAACGATGGACTTTTTCTCGCCCCACGAGGCCCGGCCTAGCAGAATACCAGGCCTAGTTCCGATGCAGCTTCCTCACAGACTTCTTCACACAGAAGATAACAGGCTCCCCTGCGTCAGCTGTGAGCTCCCTCTCATCCCAGAGGTCGAACCCAGAGCCTCCACATGATACAACTCCTTCAAAGGAGGCACAGCAATGGCATGGCATACACCACGTAGATTTAAGATGGAGCTGAAACGAGCCGCGAGTGCCCTAGCTCCAAACAATGGCAGAGATGTGAACCTGACCCCTCGGCCCCGGATGATACTGATGTCTCTACAATCTATGACCCTCTTCTAGAGTTTACCACAATTGACCAAGATGCGTCAAAGACATTTATTAAAACCATGATGTCAGCGATGCATCGATCTATTAAAACTCATTTGCAGCAGGTGGCAACAAACATTGCATCTTCCCTTGATAAAGTGGGGCATGGGTCATATTGAAAATAAAATGGGAGAACAAACCAAATCCCACAACGATTTGATAGATGCTCACTACTCCTTGGAGGATGAGGTAGCGGCCTTAAGAGCATAATTGCCTGATATTGAAGACAGAAACAGAAGGAATAATTTGAAATTCTGTGGTGTACCAGAATCTGTCTGATATTTGATATCCTTTGCGTTCAAGAAACCCACTTTGCTAAAGACAAACATCCCGACTTTTCACAGAGGCTTCTCTGAGGTGTTCCTTGCTAATTCAGACAAAAAGAAGGCGGGGGTAGCAATAGCAGTGAAGGATTCTCTCCAGTTTCAGATAGAGTATTGAGGCGATGATGGGGTAGGTATCTTGCCCTGGTCTGCCAAATAGAGTCCACAGTCCTAACCATTGCCAATATCTATGCTCCAAATAAATCACAGGTATGGTTTTTGAACTACTTAAAATACAAAAATGAGTGTTAATGCTCTGGGGAGATTTCAACATCATTCCTGATGGGACTTGGACTCTACAGGCAGGGGCAGGGTGCCTCCTCCAGCACTAAGAATGTGGCTGGGGAAGGAGGAACTGTATGATGTCTTAATGTAGGCTGAAGAGAATATTCTTTCTATTCCCCCTGCCATAGGTCCTTTTCCAGCATAGATCTGGTCGTTGTGGATAAATCCCTATTGCTCTCGATCTGTTCATCCAAACCAAAGGTGAACAACATTTTCTGGTTGGGGGCCACATTGGCAGACTAAACCAATGACGAGGGCTGAAAATACATTTTAAAGGGGTATTAAAAAATGAAATACTGTATTTATGGCATATTGAACATACAGTATATACCATTAATGTATAGTTACAGGTCCAGGACTCCCATCTTATGGGAGAATGCATGAAAGATAGATGTTAGCAGCCACAAGACAAACATACATATCTGTTACCAGATGGTTGGGGGCCGCACAAAATTACTTAGAGGGCCGCATGCGGCCCCTGGGCCACAGGTTGTGCACCCCTGGTCTAAACAATAGTGTCTTTATGATCTGACCATGCCACAATAATCTGCTCCTTTAAAGAGGACCTTTCATTGATCCTGACATTGTGAACTAAGTATCATGACATATACAGCGGCACCCAGAGATCTCACTGCACTTACTATTATCCCTGGGCGCCGCTCCGTTCTCCCGTTATGTCCTCCGGTATGTTCGGGGACTTTGTTATAGTAGGCGGTGTCTGCCCTTGTTCTGCAGTGAGATCCCTGGGCACCGCTGTATATGTCATGATACTTAGTTCACAATGTCAGGATCGGTGAAAGGTCCTCTTTAACAGCTCTCCGAACCCACCTTCCTACAAGGCATGGCGGAATAGCACTTATCTGCTGCGTCACCCCAATAAAAAGATCAGATAGAATCTAATTTGAAGGATTATTTTTCCTTTAATGACAATGGTGAGGTAGATACCTTCTTACTATGGCTAGCTCATAAAGCCACAATCAGGGGCACATTAATGCAACGGAGCTCACAATAAAAAAAAGCTAGATCTGCCAAATTAGTGGACATTCCGTCCCATCTCTCTTTTAAATTGTGACGTGAAGCTCTATGCTAAAGTCCTTTCTCACTGCCTTTTACAGGTTCTCCCTTCAATTATCCACAGCAAACAGGTAGTGTTCACTAAGGAAAGACAAGCCCTGTATGGTACTAGAAGGATCTTGGGATTAATAGAAATAGTGAGGAGACTACGGGCGCCTTCTCTGCTCCTAACATTGGATGCAGAGAAGGTGTTAGGCCGGATACATTGGGGGTTCGCTTTTGCTGTTCTCTCAAGGTCTAATACTGCAAGCCATTCAAGTCCTATACTCCCATTCATCGGCTAGAGTACTAGTAAATGGTACTCTTTCGTCCCCCTTTACGAACGGGACAAGGCAGCATTGCCCCTTGTCTCCTCTTATTCTTGATGGTGATGGGACCCTTTGCTGAGAAAATTATAAAGTCTGGAACAGTTAGAGGTATACCTGCAGGGGAAGGGGGGGAAGGGGGGGGGGGGAAGGGGGGGGGGCGCCAACACAAATTGGATCTCTTTGCTGATAATGTTATATTGCTCATGTCTGATCCCTTGGTTTCTTTGCTGTCAGCATCCTCTATTATTGAGTTGTTTGGCAGGGTGTCCCATCATAAAATTAATGAGGATATGTCGCAGATCTTAGCAAATAATGTACCTTCCCCTTTACAAACAATAATACGGGAGGAGATAACTTTTCAATGGTCCTTATCCTCCATAATCTATGAATACAGTTGTGTTTTCCTCTCAGCAAACTATTCTCACAAAACTATGATTCTCTGCTTACCTCACTACAAAAGGAACTGGATAAATATTCTCAAGTAGAACTATCATGGTTGGGCCGCATTATCATCTATAAGATGATGGTACTACCCCAAAAATTATATTATTCTAGAACACTAGCCATACCCCTCCCAAAAAGTGTTCTTCATAGCTTTCAGCGTCAATTGTTCTCATTTACATAGAAGGGACGACCTCCGGTAGCAGCCTCTATTCTATATGGCCATAGGAGTAGAGGAGGAATGGGAGTTTCTAATATACTAGTTATTACAATGCGTTACTTATTAAACAACTGAGATATTGGTGGCAACGAGATGTTGCTGTAAGTTGGCCTCAAACTAAGGCTCCATTCACATGTCCGTTGTGTGTTGCGGACCAGCATATTGCGGATCCGCAACACACCCGCCCGGCACCCCTATAGAAATGCCTATTCTTGTCCGCAGCTGCGGACAAGAATAGGACATGTTCTATCTTTTACGGAGCTGCGGACCCGAAGATCGGGGCCGCGCTCCGCAAATGCGGATGCGGACAGCACACTGTGTGCTGTCCTCATCCATTCCATCCCCATAGAGAATGAATGGGTCCGCACCCATTCGCAAAATTGCGGAACGGAGGCGGATCCATTTGCTGACGTGTGAATGGAGCCTAAGGCGGAGTTACACAAAGGAAAATCTCTTAAAGCATTACTTCTGATACATACAGTATCTCCCAATCATCCTCTACCATTCTCTCCTCCTATAAAAGCTTCTATTTTGGCCTGGAAAAAGCTGGTCAAAAGATCCCAGGGGAAAACACTAAAAAAGGAAATGCCCCTCCCCATACTAAAGATTGTGATCCCTAATTTGTCAATGTCTTTTTTGAGGAATCGAGGAGCTAGATTAAATTATGAGGGGACTACACTTAGACCCTTCTCCTATTTACAAGTTTTATTTCCTACTTCTAAATACTTTTACTACATTAGGTTCACCCAATATCTCATAAACAACCCTTTGGCAGGGGCATCTACTTCCCTACCCTTGTACAATATTCTTTTCTCGCCCTCTGGAGGAGTCTCTACTTCTACCAGACATATCTACACAGTTCTCATAATTGATACAGAGGTGAATAAGAAAACCCACATATTAAAATGAAAAAGATCTGCAAACCTCTTATACTCCCAAAGAATGCCAGGTAGCTTTGCACGCAACAATTAGAGCCACCTCATGTTCCAATCTATTAGAAATTTATCATAAACTACTAGTTAAATTGTACTTTACCCCCTCTCGATTGGCCCAAATATTTGCTAAAGCAGACCATAGATGCTGGAGATGTGATTGATCATCAGGTACCCTAATACACATATTCTGGGAATGTCCGATCTTAACTCAGTTTTGGTCCAGTGTTCAACAAATATCACCTGGACTCCGGTAACTATGACTCTGGAGCTACTTTTGTTTTCCGTAGGGATAGAACAATTCCCTTTTTAGTTTAGAAAACTTATGAGCCACATTTTGTCGGCTGTGAAACTTCTAATAGCGAGACACTGGAAGTCCCCTGAGGCCCTGAAAGTTCATTGTCTAATAGAAATGATCGCTATATGAACGATTATAGGCACTCCAGCGACAGTCATTATGTTCTTTCCTTAAACAATGTAACTCTTGGATTAGATGTCACCCTTGATGGGGTATAAGTAACTCCATTTTGTCTTTTCAGCAACGTGTATTACGATTACATTTGGCCAGTGCACTTTTCCAAAATCCCCCTTCCCCCCTTTGGAATGTGAGAAACTTCCTGTGCGGTTTCAAGATACCCATACATTCCTTAGTTTGTAGTTTGAACAGTCTTACCTTATAGGGTCATCTTGGCTCAAATGTATACTGGCCTATGTGTTTATACCTGATTGGTCAAATGCTGTTACTATGAGTCATCTATTATGTTAATGCAGAGCTCATGTGTGTTCATACTATAGGTTAAACAAATGCTAACAAATGATTGGATGTCAAGGAAGCTCAACCCCCTCTATTATAACTGTTTGCCAATTGTGAATAAACCAGAATGGATTGGAACTAGACACGTGTTTAAGTGTTTCACCCTAATTCATTCTCCTGGTACTGGATAAGACTTAATTCAAGCTGATCACCGAAATCTTGTGTCAGGGACACATTAGGCAAAGAGTCTATATTGCCTTACAACTTTGGGGGCTCAGTCCTGGGATCGAGAGGGTCATCCTCGGGTCTGCTACGAAAGACATAAATTATTGTCCTCCTTGGACCTGGGGGCACTGACCAAAATCTCGACCCAAGTAAGTTGAACTATTTGTTGATTTCGGTAGATTGCTGTGTCCGGGACACAGGCAAAAGCTCAGGGAGCTAAGTTGATTATAAGAGGCTCAGGGAGTCCATATCATTAGAGATAAATAAGTGCACTATGAAGAAATCCTGTTCAGGGAACAGAAGATTACAAGCTTGGATTAACTCTTATGTATATATAGTATAAGTATTTTATAAGTGATAAGATTATCTGTCTGTGTGAGATGTTGACCGGGTAGTAAGTGTACGGTCACATCCCACTGTGAAATCATTCTGTTTCCATCACTGCCAACATGTAAACTTTATGTTGCACGGTCTAGTCCCACAAATTACTTCCTAGTTAACCCATGGGTAGACAATTTGGCAGGATGTGAGAATTGACAGTTAAAATGTTTAACAGAATGTTATGCCCGGCTGGCAAAAGGGATGAAAATCTGTAAGAATCTGAAGTTAGAGCTTACAGATTGTGTACATCAGAACTCCTGTGATGGTGAAGGGGGGGCTATGGTGAGTGAGAAAACAGAGCAGTGTCAGGAAGTTAATTGATGGCAAGGAAAAAAGTGCCCCAGTGTCTGCAATCAGAAAGGGCTTGTTAAAATGTTCAGAAATGAACTGGTTAATTTTTGTTGCCCTAATGATATGTGTGTGTTTAAATAGGGACGATCCATAGCCCTAGAATTAGAGATTACAGCAGTAAAAGATGGTCAGTGAATGGATAAGTGTATTGAAGGAAAAGAGAAGTTGGTTGAAGGATAATAATAGGCTGGTGCATACTGAGTTATGGTTTAAAGTGTTCATGGAAGTAACTGAGAGAAATTGAAAGTTGGAGAAATGAATAGCATTTCTTATTACAAGATGGAGGATTTTGAATCCTACAGAGAACAAAGAAGTTGCCATGTGGCATCCCTTCCCCCACCACATCTGCTGTAACATTCAAAAGTAATTATTGTACTTGTAGTTCGACAAGAACTTTTCCTGTTTTCTTTTTGAGAGCACATTCCAGAGAGAACTCCCTCCCATCTCACATCCCCCTCCTGTGCTCAACTACCCTCCATATGGGGATTGGGGGGGGGGGGGGGGCTGGTAATTGGTAATGCATCTGCAGACTGTGAAGATACTAATGTATGTTATCTATAGATCTTACAGACAGGCCTCCAGCATTGGATTAGATCCAATGATGTTTGCAAATCCACTAGTTAAGAAAATGCCCACAGTGATTGTGCTATGATGCCAATTGGAAGTGTCCAATCCTATCAATTTAAGGTTGCACCCATTCTAAGTCCTTATTCAGATATGAGTAAAAGTTTGAGGAATATTTAAGTAGAATGTTCTGTGATGGACGGATTTATTTCTCCTGCCTTAAACAAAGAAACATTCTTGAGATAAGAGACGCAAGGCAAAGGAAATGGGGGAAGGGAAATTAAATAGAGTAAGTGACGATGTGTGCAACACTAAACTAAAATCACATGGCATATAAAATGATTTGGGTTTTAACAAAATTACTGTATGATTATAACATGTATATTGTCTTCTTATAAGAGTTGATTAATCACAGAGTGAAGATCAGAAGATTTTGGAAAAAGCAGCTCAATAGTGACAGACCATTAGCAATTCTGGGTGTGGTGTGGATATCTGTTTCCAGGAAAGCTGTGTTTGTCTGTGCTACAAGTTTTGGAATGTAACAAAGAAATTGTGTGACTGGGTTGAAAGATACATAATTCAGTAGAATGTGAATGGGTGTGGCTTTAAATTGTAAGTGGAGTTGAAAATGTACGAAGACAGAGTTTTTAGCAGAGCTGTGTGTGCAATTCAGTTTTTATGTATAAGGGCGAGGTTATGAGCTGTTTGTGAAAATAAGTATACAAAAATATGAATGCGTATGGAGTACGGTATTTGTTTTCATATAATATGCGCAGTGAGAATTTTATTTTATTTTTCTTGGAAGTTTTTGTTTTTTATTGGTGCCAACAGCATTAATCAAGCTGTACATTTTTTTTTATTGAAGTCAGTGAAATGTTTTTATGGGCCCTTTGTGTGTTCATGTCTGTATTGTCAGATCTGTTTGTTTCAATGTTTGCAGTTACGTGTTACATGTTACATGTTAAGTGTTGTGCTTAACATCAGAGCTCTGTTCTTATGGGCAGCTGGGACACTAATGACAGACAGAAGGAGGACCACAGTGTCCGACTAAAAGGGGTGGACTTAGATGACTCAGAGTGGGAGGAAGGAAGTGTGAGCCTTCTATGTGAATTAATGGTGTTTTGACAAAACCTTTCAAAACTGACTCACTACCACTCGAGACCATGGACAGGGAATACATCACAGATCATTTATTTAGCATTATATTAGATTGCCCAGTCAGCCTGTTAGGGAGAGATTTGTTCATTAAGCTTGACTTGTAATTATCAGCAAAGAATCAGGGCATAAGAGTATACTCAGATCTCATTCCAATCTCTACACCTGTGCCACTGATTCTTGCAAACATACAGGACCACCCAGAACTTAACAACATTAATCCTGCATTATGGTCTTCAAATGAATATGACACAGGATTCATAGATTGCACACTTAACAAAGCTACTGTGAAACCAGGTGTCATCTCAGTGTTCCAGAAACAATACCCGCTGTCAAAAGAGAAACTTGATGGACTTAGGCCAATGATAGAAGAATTCCTACAAAAAGGAATCCTGGAAGAGGTGATTTCACCCTACAGCACGCCCGTGAATCTAGTGACAAAGGCAGATGGTACTGCCCGAATTGTACAGGATTTAAGGGCCATCAACAACATAATTGTGCCTATAGCCCCTGTTGTACCTGATGTCACTTAATTATTATCTGCCATTCCAGCAGACGCTGTTTGGTTCAGTGTGATAGATCTGAAAAATGCATTCTTTTCTATCCCAGTTGATAAGATAACCAGACTACTTTTTGCTTTTTCCTTTGACAGACGTCAACTGACCTGGTGCAGAAATGCCCCAGGGATATGCTGATTCACCTGTAGTGTACAGCATAGTCCTCCAAGCGATGTTAGAACCATGGTACCCCCCCCCCCCCAAGGTTCTGTGCTGCTGCAATATGTCGATGATTTGTTACTGTGTAGCATGTCAGCGGAGGCCAGCATTCAGGATGGTTTATCACTGTTAACATGATGTGGTCACAAAGTGACACTTAAGAAAATGCAATCGTGTAAAATGCAGGTTGAATACTTGGGCTTTGTCCTCACAAAAGGTGAAAGGAGAATCAGCGCAGAAAGAGTCCAGTCTATTGCAGGTTTGGTCAGCCCGCACACCAAGAAAGAAATGTTATATTTCCTTGGTATAATAAACTACTGTAGACAATGGATTCCTGATTGCTCCTATTATGACAATGTTTTGAGGCAAGCCACTCTGGAGGAAAGTCCAGATTTGATTAAATGGTCTTCTGAAAATGTACAATGCATTTGATTATCTGAAATGTTCACTCATCTCGAGTCCAGGGCTGGGCCTCCCTGACTATAAGATGCCCTTCGACATGTTTGCACACCAAAATTGTAAAACCATGGCGGGTGTACTGACACAAGAAAACGGAGGCAAGTTGCGTCCTTGTGCGTTTTTCTCAAAGGTAATGCCCACCCCTGTTCAAGGGATGCCGGCATGTCTGTGTTCTCTTGCAGCCTGTGCTATGATGGTAGAGTTGGCAACTTCTTTCACAATGTGACATTACACCATTTTGCACACCACTCATGATGTTGTAGGCCTACTCAAGGGCATCCACACTCAACACAGCTGAGCCCATTGCACTCACTAGGGCATGTATTCTACATACTGATAGACCTGTCACCATTTATACTGAGAGTAGGTACACACATGGGGTAGTGTGGGACCATGGTATGATCTGGCAGAGGAGAGGATTCACGGCAGCAGATGGTAAGGATCATGTCTCACAGGGCAATGCGCTGGCAGATATGGTGTCGAAACGAGTGGCCAAATGCAACCCCACAGGTTTGTGTAACCATTGGGAGATGCCATGTCTGGCACCTCCAACCCCTGAGATGTTGCAAATGCTTACTGATCTTCAGTGGTATGCCACTGAACAGGAACAGTAAGACTGGTATTATCCAGTATTGCAGAAAAATCCTAAGATAGGATTAGTCTGCGAAGAGGGGAAGCTATGCATTCCCCAACACAGTGCTTCCATCTTAATAGCACATTTCCATGGAGTAGGACATAAACAGCATTGAGATACTCATGGGGAGGTCTTTCCCCACCCCCTGGGCCCAATGATAGTGTAGGAAGGAAACCTTGATTTAATAAGGGAAGACTATGTCACCAAATTCATACAGGTACTTAACAAAACTGAAAAATAAAAAGTTGCTTGTAAGTCTCCCTCTCTTCCACAGGAACCCACCCACCCATACAGGGTGGGGGATGAGGTGGTGGTCGAAACACTGAAGAAAGGAAGAGCTCAAGGTGATTTCGTATATGGCCCACCTACTACCGTGGTTGTAGTAACCAGAACAGCTGTGCTGACTGAACAATCTCCAATTTGGATCCACGCCACCCGAGTGAAGCTTGTGAGAGAAAGAGAGGAAGCAGGAACGGAGGCAGACAGCCTTGGCCTTGAAGAAGGAAAGGAGGTACTAACGGGGGCAGACAGCCCTTACCTCCAACGAGGCCCGGAGGTACTAACAAAGGCAGACAGCCTTGACCTCAAAGAAGATACAGAAAGGGTACTAATGGAGGCAGACAGGCTTGACCCCCAACGAGATGACGCAGTCGGGAAATTCCTCGAGATGGCTGAAATGTAGTGCCTTGATAATTGCAGTTTTGTGTCTCCTATTCACTGTCCCATGGCTGTGGAACAGACAGACATACCTGAAAACGGAATGCAGGGGGGAAGACAATCTGTGCAAGACAAAGGAGAATTTATGGCTGTACCTGGCCAAAACTCTGAACTTAACTGATTTCTGTCTCCGAACCACTTTATCTGCATCTAACATTTTGGAGACATGTCTGGTAGCAGTCCCCTCCCCAGTAGATGTATGGACGAGGCTCCTACGTTCCCAATGGAAAGACACAGATTGGAGGATCATGATGTTAAATATGGATATATAAATCCTTATCATGCTTGTTATGACTGTCCTACATATGAGACTCTGCAAAGTAATATGATAGAAATAATTACGGGTCTTATTACAGCCACAGAAATATGTTCCAAGTTCTCCTGCGATGAGAAACTATTGCCCCCCTGCATACAAGAAAAAATGCAGAACAAGACTAAGCCAAATATTTGCGATAGAGATATAGATAGTTGTAAAAAGATAGTATCAGGAAAGAATATGCAATGTAATATTACTAAAACAGTACCATCCCTAGACAAACATGTACCTCTACCAATAGGATGGGTATTGGCCTGTGGGAATACTAGTTACACGTACATACCGGACAATATTACAGAGGGACCCTGTACAATAGCTAGGTTGACATTAACAATGATACCACTAGTCCCAGCAATGCAGACACGACACACGAGAGACACTTCCCTACAGTTACCAGAAAATTGTGATTATAATGTGAATCTCCTCTCTAGAGCAGAATACATGAGTTAAGGGGTATCTTTGATAGGGGTACCGGGGTTGGCCATATATAACCACAGGACAATATCAAAACTTGCCTGTTTTATGGTAAAACAGATAAATGTCACTAGTGCAGTTCTGCAAGATATGCTGATGGATAAAAAAAAGCTATCTTGCAGAATAGGGCAACTATTGACTATTTATTGCTCCAACATGGTATAGGATGCTCAGCGTTCGCAGGGATGTGTTTCAATTTATCAGATCACTCCCGTGGAAAAAAAGATAAAATAGGCCAACTAGAAGAGATGATAAAACATATAAAACAAGAGGTTGACCAAGGTTGGTGTAAGGGATCGGCTGGTTGCGTTCCATCTGGAACGCAGCGCCAGCTTCGATCATCACACAGCGGCGTTTGCGTTCCAGGCTGGAACGCAACGTGCGCGATGACGTCAGGGGCTCCTCCCACAAAGCAGAGCAACCCGATATAAGCGCCGAGGGAGCTATGCACGGCGTTCCACTAATTTGGAGTGTACGCCGTGTATGCTCCTACGGAAGCCTTTCTTCCATAGGCATTGGATCCAAACCACAAACTCCTGGAAACCGTATTGCTGACACCACTAACCTCGCTGGCAATCCGGGACATTTCTCAACAACCCACCTAATCGCAAGTATCAGTCATTTCAGTGACTGAATGAAATCTGGACTGTCATTACCTTTTAAATGAGCAATAATAACCAATGCATCCTGTTTCTGCTTAAATTATTGCTGGTCAGGTGTGTGTCATGCAAAACAAAATTTAAGGACTGTATAACTGTCTACACCAAATGAATTACTGCATCCACCTGTAGAAAGTATAGCATATCGCTGTTAATAATAGATTCAGAGTAGGGAACAGGTGTATGATGTTAGGATCCCTAACTCTCCGTATAATAGATTGAGAGAGCCGCCTGGGAATCCACCACTGAACCTGATCTAATACCCTCACTCTCGTTCTGGGTCTCGTGTACTGGTTAATGCAAAACGCTTCCGCAGTTGAGATCCTCGCAAACCAGCTCGGTGCATTACAGTTGGTGGGACTGGCTTTTTGGCTGGATACCTGACTTTGGTCAAATAAGATATGTTTTAGGAGTGGTACTCGCCGTGGTCGCTGCAATAGTGTGTCTCTGCTGTTGTCTACAGTGTGTGCCCTCCCTTCTTGCCGTATGTAAAAATGTGGCCGAAAGAGGGGTACACTCAACATTCCTCTATACTCCGGTAGAGTTAGAAGAGGTAAACACAACCTCAACAAAGCCTGAGGATTATACTCCTGAAGGGTATATGGAATACCTAAAGGCTTACAAGCAAACAAAGGGAGAGCAGAGAAAGAACCATATAGTATAAGGTATATATATAAGGTTCTAAAGAGGGGATTGATGGGGTATAAGTAACTCCATTTTGTCCTTTCAGCAATGTCAAGGAAGCTCAACCCCCTCTATTATAACGGTTTGCCAATTGTGAATAAACCAGAATGGATTGGAACTAGACACGTGTTTAAGTGTTTCACCCTAATTCATTCTCCTGGTACCGGATAAGACTTAATTCAAGCTGATCACCGAAATCTTGTGTCAGGGACACATTAGGCAAAGAGTCTATATTGCCTTACAACCCTCTCTACCGATATGTCTCTATTAGAGTTGAGCGAACACATGGATGTTCGGGTTCGAGAAGTTCGGCCGAACTTCCCGGAAATGTTCGGGTTCGGGATCCGAACTTCGTCCCGAACCCGAACCCCATTGAAGTCAATGGGGACCCGAACTTTTCGGCACTAAAAAGGCTGTAAAACAGCCCAGGAAAGAGCTAGAGGGCTGCAAAAGGCAGCAACATGTAGGTAAATCCCCTGCAAACAAATGTGGATAGGGAAATGAATTTAAAAAAAATTAAAATAAAAAAAAATTAACCAATATCAATTGGACAGAGGTCCCATAGCAGAGAATCGGGCTTCACGTCAGCAGAGAATCAGTCTCTTCATGCCATAGCAGAGAATCTGGCTTCATGTCAGCAGAGAATAAGTCTTCATGTCATAGCAGAGAATCAGGCTTCACGTCACCCACCACTGGAACAGGCCACTGTCACACATTTAGGCCCAGGCACCCGGCAGAGGAGAGAGGCCCCGTAACAGAGATTCAGGCTTCATGTCAGCAGAGAATCAGTCTTCATGTCAGCAGAGAATCAGGCTTCACGTCACCCACCACTGGAACAGGCCACTGTCACATATTTAGGCCCCCGCACCCAGACAGAGGAGAGGTTCATTCAACTTTGGGTTGCCCCGCAATATAATGGTAAAATGAAAATAAAAATAGAATTGAATGAGGAAGTGCCCTGGAGTACAATACTATATTGTTAAGGGGAGGTAATTAATGTCTAATCTGCACAAGGGATGGACAGGTCCTGTGGGATCCATGCCTGGTTCATTTTTATGAACGTCAGCTTGTCCACATTGGCTGTAGACAGGTGGCTGCATTTGTATGTAATGACGCCCCCTGCCGTGCTGAATACACGTTCAGACAAAACGCTGGCCGCCGGGCAGGCCAGCACCTCCAAGGCATAAAAGGCTAGCTCTGGCCACGTGGACAATTTGGAGACCCAGAAGTTGAATGGGGCCGAACCATCAGTCAGTACGTGGAGGGGTGTGCACACGTACTGTTCCACAATGTTAGTGAAATGTTGCCTCCTGCTAACACGTTCCGTATCAGGTGGTGGTGCAGTTAGCTGTGGCGTGGTGACAAAACTTTTCCACATCTCTGCCATGCTAACCCTGCCCTCAGAGGAGCTGGCCGTGACACAGCTGTGTTGGCGACCTCTTGCTCCTCCTCTGCCTTCGCCTTGGGCTTCCACTGGTTCCCCTGTGACATTTGGGAATGCTCTCAGTAGCGCGTCTACCAACGTGCGCTTGTACTCGCGCATCTTCCTATCACGCTCCAGTGTAGGAAGTAAGGTGGGCACATTGTCTTAGTAACGGGGATCCAGCAGGGTGGCAACCCAGTAGTCCGCACACGTTAAAATGTGGGCAACTCTGCTGTCGTTGCGCAGGCACTGCAGCATGTAGTCGCTCATGTGTGCCAGGCTGCCCAGAGGTAAGGACAAGCTGTCCTCTGTGGGAGGCGTATCGTCATCGTCCTGTGTTTCCCCCCAGCCACGCACCAGTGATGGGCCCGAGCTGCGTTGGGTGCCACCCCGCTGTGAACATGCTTCATCCTCATCCTCCTCCACCTCCTCCTCATCCTCCAGTAGTGGGCCCTGTCTGGCCACATTTGTACCTGGCCTCTGGTGTTGCAAAAAACCTCCCTCTGAGTCACTTCGAAGAGACTGGCCTGAAAGTGCTAAAAATTACCCCTCTTCCTCCTCTTCATCCTGGGCCACCTCCTCTTCCATCATCGCCCTAAGTGTTTTCTCAAGGAGACATAGAAGTGGTATTGTAACGCTGATAACGGCGTCATCGCCACTGGCCATGTTGGTGGAGTACTCGAAACAGCGCACACAGGTCTCGCATGGAGGCCCAGTCATTGGTGGTGAAGTGGTGCTGTTCCGCAGTGCGACTGACCCGTGATTGCAGCAGCTGAAACTCCACTATGGCCTGCTGCTGCTCGCACAGTCTGTCCAGCATGTGCAAGGTGGAGTTCCACCTGGTGGGCACATCGCATATGAGGCGGTGAGCGGGAAGGCCGAAGTTACGCTGTAGCGCAGACAGGCGTGCAGCAGCAGGGTGTGAACGCCGGAAGCGCGAACAGACGGCCCGCACTTTATGCAGCAGCTCTGAAATGTCGGGGTAGTTGCGAATGAACTTCTGCACCACCAAATTCAGCACATGCGCCAGGAAAGGGATGTGCGTCAAACCGGCTAGTCCCAGAGCTGCAACGAGATTTCGCCCATTATCGCACACCACCAGGCCAGGCTTGAGGCTCACCGGCAGCAACCACTCGTCGGTCTGTTGTTCTATACCCCGCCACAACTCCTGTGCGGTGTGGGGCCTGTCCCCCAAACATATGAGTTTCAGAACGGCCTGCTGACGTTTACCCCGGGCTGTGCTGAAGTTGGTGGTGAAGGTGTGTGGCTGACTGGATGAGCAGGTGGAAGAAGAGGAGGAGGAAGCTGAGTAGGAGGAGGAGGAGACAGGAGGCAAAGAATGTTGCCCTGCGATCCTTGGCGGCGGAAGGACGTGCGCCAAACAGCTCTCCGCCTGGGGCCCAGCCGCCACTACATTTACCCAGTGTGCAGTTAGGGAGATATAGCGTCCCTGGCCATGCTTACTGGTCCACGTATCTGTGGTTAGGTGGACCTTGCCACAGATGGCGTTGCGCAGTGCACACTTGATTTTATCGGACACTTGGTTGTGCAGGGAAGGCATGGCTCTCTTGGAGAAGTAGTGGCGGCTGGGAACAACATACTGTGGGACAGCAAGCGACATGAGCTGTTTAAAGCTGTCTGTGTCCACCAGCCTAAATGACAGCATTTCATAGGCCAGTAGTTTAGAAATACTGGCATTCAGGGCCAGGGATCGAGGGTGGCTAGGTGGGAATTTACGCTTTCTCTCAAATGTTTGTGAGATGGAGAGCTGAACGCTGCTGTGTGACATGGTTGAGATGCTTGGTGACGCAGGTGGTGGTGGTACATCCCATGTTTGCTGGGCGGCAGGTGCCGAGGCGGCAGCAGCAGAAGAGGTAGCAGGGGGAGCCTGAGTGACTTCTTTGTTTTTAAGGTGTTTACTCCACTGCAGTTCATGCTTTGCATGCAGGTGCCTGGTCATGCAGGTTGTGCTAAGGTTCAGAACGTTAATGCCTCGCTTCAGGCTCTGATGGCACAGTGTGCAAACCACTCAGGTCTTGTCGTCAGCACATTGTTTAAAGAAGTGCCATGCCAGGGAACTCCTTGAAGCTGCCTTTGGGGTGCTCGGTCACCGATGGCGGCGGTCAGTAGCAGGCGGAGTCTCTTGGTCGGCGGGTGTTCTGATTTTGCCCACTGCTCCCTCTTTTGCTACGCTGTTGGCTCGGTCTCACCACTGCCTCTTCCTCCGAACTCTGAAAGTCAGTGGCACGACCTTCATTCCATGTGGGGTCTAGGACCTCATCGTCCCCTGCATCGTCTTCCACCCAGTCTTGATCCCTGACCTCCTGTTCAGTCTGCACACTGCAGAAAGACGCAGCAGTTGGCACCTGTGTTTCGTCATCATCAGAGACGTGCTGAGGTGGTATTCCCATGTCCTCATCAGGAAACATAAGTGGTTGTGCGTTAGTGCATTCTATCTCTTCCACCCCTGGGGAAGGGCTAGGTGGATGCCCTTGTGAAACCCTGGCAGTAGAGTCTTCAAACAGCATAAGAGACTGCTGCATAACTTGAGGCTCAGACAGTTTCCCTGAGATGCATGGGGGTGATGTGACAGACTGATGGGCTTGGTTTTCATGCGCCATCTGTGCGCATTCTGCAGAAGACTGGGTGGGAGATAATGTGAACGTGCTGGATGCACTGTCGGCCACCCAATTGACTAATGCCTGTACCTGCTCAGGCCTTACCATCCTTAGAACGGCATTGGGCCCCACCAAATATGGCTGTAAATTCTGCTGGCTACTGGGACCTGAGGTAGTTGGTTCACTAGGACGTGTGGCTGTGGCCACGTCCTCTCCCAGCACCAGAGGGTCCACTAACACCACCACGACCATGTCCACGTCCGCGTCCCTTATTAGATGTTTTCCTCATTGTTCCCGTTCACCACAATTTTGAAAATGGCAAATTTGGGAATAGTTTTTCAAACCAGAACAAAAACTGTGCTTTTACGGTCACTACAAATAATTTGACCAGCTAAAACAGTACAGATTTGGTTGAATAGAAATGTGAGGCCTATTTTTTTTGCGCTGTGTGACAGATATACCTTTAATCACAGAATTAGACTTGTATCTGCACGGTAGCGTGTGTGTTAAGTTTTTCTGAATGACACTATCAGCACCTTGAATCTAAGATATCCTTTTTGGGATAGATTTAAAGTAGGCCTGATATAGCATAAACTACTTATTTTGAGAATGGCAAATTTGGGAATAGTTTTTCAACCCAGAACAAAAACTGTGCTTTTACGGTCACTACAAATAACTTGACCAGCTAAAACAGTACTGATTTGGAGGAATATAAATGTCAGGTCTATTTTTTAGGCGCTGGGTGACAGGCTCAACTTGCCCCTGATGTAGTATATGGCCAAAAATTAACCACACTGTTGATGGTTAAATGCACTTGGGTGACACAGGCCCAGCCTGCACCTGATGTAGTATATGGCCAAAAATTAACCACACTGTTGATGGTTAAATGCACTTGGGTGACACAGGCTCAGCCTGCACCTGATGTAGTATATGGCCAAAAAATAACCACACTGTTGATGGTTAAATGCACTTGGGTGACACAGGCTCAGCCTGCACCTGATGTAGTATATGGCCAAAAAATAACCACACTATTGATGGTTAAAAGCACTTGGTGGTAGCTTGTGCTGGCGCACCACAAGCCACAAAATGGCCGCCGATCACCCCAGAAAAAAAGTGATATAAAAACGCTCTGGGCCGCCTAAAAAAAGTGAGCAATTCGATATTAGCACTTTAATGATCCACAGCTGGAGATCGATCACAGAATGAAGTCTTTTGGAGGAGTTAATCTGACTAATCTCGCCCTAACGTCACAGCAGCAACCTCTCCCTATGCTTGAATCAGCAGAGTGACGTGCAGCGCTACGTGACCCAAGCTTATATAGGAGCTGGGTCACATGCTGCACTGACCAATCACAGCCATGCCAATAGTAGGCAAGGCTGTGATGGCCTCTTGGGGCAAGTAGTATGACGCTTGTTGATTGGCTGCTTTGCAGCCTTTCAAAAAGCGCCAAGAAAGCGCCGAACACCGAACCCGAACCCGGACTTTTACGAAAACTATACAGTTCGGGTTCCCTCATCCCTAGTCTCTATGCTTCCCTTTTGGTTGGAGACCTTTTCTTCAAAGTCTCGGATTAGTTTGTTTTGTTTTCTTAATATGTATTTTGCTACATTATGATACATAATATTGTAGTTCATAATTATTTCTTCCAATATGTATGCTCTTGCTAGAGCTGTTGAGCTCTAATACATTGTGACATCAGCTTTTTTATGACCTGTATGACTATTTTCACCAATAAAAGGAAAAGATTTATGTTGAAAAAAGACATTTTCTTTCTTATTTTTCTCCTCTAAAATCTTATGTTCAGGTGTGTCTTACAGAGCAAAAAATACGTTCAGTAATGCCCCATTAGTAATATTTTAAAATGTTGCCCCTAATATTTGACGCAATGACTACGTATGATGAAGAACATCATAAAGCAGACTGACAGACAGATGATGTGAATGGAGGGGAAGAGGGAGGTGAAACCGGGAATTTCAGCACATCACACAGATATGGACAAATGCTAGAAATTGACATGGGGAAAACAACATTCCTAGTACAAAAAGCTAATAGCACATGAGTAAGAGTGCAAAGTAAATGACCCCAAAAATTTGGCTAGAGATAGTCTAACTATTTCAGCCCCTTTAACTCCGGCTTTATTTCTAAAAAAACAGCATGTTCTAAAATGTCAAATTATTACACATACACAAATTAGCCTACTTTCACATCTGCGCTTGATCTCAATTCATTGTCAATGGGGACAAAACTAAACTGTATGAAACGGAATGCAACATAATGCATTCTGTTCCGTTTAGTTGCGTCCCCATCGCGGACAGAATAATGCTGCAAGCAGCATTTTTCTGTCCGCAATGTTGTGCGGAGCAAGACAGATCCGTCATGACTCACAGTGTAAGTCAATAGGGACGTATCCATTTTCTCAGACACAATAGAAAACGGATCCGTCCCCCATTGACTTTTAATGGTGTTCATGACATCCTTTCATAACGGATGCAGACTGTTGTATTATTGTGACGGAAGCGTTTTTGCTGATCCATGACGGATCCAGCAAAAACGCTGGTGTGAAATTAGCCTTAAGAAAGCTTGCACTTTATGCACAATTATTAGGGATGTATTTTTGTGAATTAATTTTATTATTGAACTACAAGTGCTGCCGGTCAATCCAAAATGACCAAAAAAAATGTCCCCCATATGCCTGGACCCCTCACACTGAAACTACTTACCTGGCTCCCCGCACTGCTCCTGGTCCCTGCACCAGTGTCAGGGGGGAGCAGCCAATAGCAGGCGGTGACAAGCATCCCTAGCATCGCGGGTGAAATTTTTTTCCATCTTTTCATTGTCAGTTTCCAAGAGCTATGACTTATTTTTCCATTTATGTTGCTGTATGAGGGAGTGTTGTTTGCTGGAAAAGCTGTGGTTTTTAATAGTGTCATTTTGGGGTACACATAACTTACTAAATTAACTCTTTCAGGGAGAGGGAAAAAACAGCAATACTGACACTGAGTTTTTACTTTATAAATTTTTGGGCACAAATAAGGGTACTTTCACACTTGCATTGTTGGATTCCGGCAGGCAGTTCTGTTGCCAGAACTGCCTAGCGGATCCGGAAATGCGTATGCAAACGGCCCTGTGATGGAACTCAATACCGGAAAACTTTAACGTGTGTTAAGTGTGAAAGTACCCTAACATTATAACTTTATTCTCTCTGTCAGGACAATTACAGCGATACCAAATAAATAGCTTTATGTTTTACAATTTTTTCCGCAATAAAAAACCTTTAAAAAAATATATATGTTTTTGCATTGCCACATCCAAAGACCCATAACTGTTTTAGTTTTCTTTCTACAGAGCTGTTTGGGCGCTTAATTGTTGTGGGATGACTTGTAGTTTTCATTGTTATCATAACATGTTTTGATCACTTTTTATTCCATTTTTTGGGTGGCAACTAAACAAAAAACAGCAATTCTGACATTTTTTAGGTTGATTTTTATGGCATTCACCGTATGGAATTATTTGCATGATATTTACATGTGGAGATTTTATTTGAGCTGAAATGCATTTTTTCAATGAAAAAAGCATATTTTTTTATTGGAATTTATTTAATCCTTAGGATACCGGGGGTTTTTAATTCTTAGGATACCGGAGGGATGAACGTGCATTGGTCCGACAAGAAAAAGACCCTGTGAAGATGATGGCGGAAGCTGGTAAGATGGTGTCAATATCCACAGTGAAACTAGTACTATATCAAGGAAGAAGCCATTACTCCAAAAGAAACATAAAAAAGCCAGATTAATGTTTGCAAATGCACACAGGAACTAAGACCTACATTTTTGGAGACATGTCCTAAGGTCTGACAAAACTAAAATTTAACATTTTAGCCATAATGACAATTGTTACACGTTTGGAGGCCTAAGTACACCATCTTAAAGGGTTTCTATCACTTGGTATGACATAATTAGCTGTCAGACACTAGCGATCTGCTAGTGTCTGCTCTGGCCAACCATCCTACTATAATCACTTGTGGGGCAGCGGTTTTGCTAAAAAAAAACTAACTTTTATAAATATGCTAATGAGCCTCTAGGTGCTATGTGGGCGTCATTAGCACCTAGAGGCTCCGTCTACCTTCATACACAGCCGCCGCCCAGCGCGTCCCTCCAGCCCGCCCATGTCCTCCTCCGTGTGACGCAGCGGACGAGTTCTCGCGCATGCGCCGTGCGCGGCTGTATTCGGCGCATTTAAGATCTCAGCTCGGAGCGGTCAGACATTCAATGCGCATGCGCCTAATACAGCCGCGCATGCGCATTGAATGTCTGACCGCTCCGAGCTGAGATCTCAAATGCGCCGAATACAGCCGCGCACGGCGCATGCGTGAGAACTCGTCCGCTGCGTCACACGGAGGAGGACATGGGCGGGCTGGAGGGACGCGCTGGGCGGCGGCTGTGTATGAAGGTAGACGGAGCCTCTAGGTGCTAATGACGCCCACATAGCACCTAGAGGCTCATTAGCATATTTATAAAAGTTAGTTTTTTAGCAAAACCGCTGCCCCACAAGTGATTATAGTAGGATGGTTGGCCAGAGCAGACACTAGCAGATCGCTAGTGTCTGACAGCTAATTATGTCATACCAAGTGATAGAAACCCTTTAACTGTGAAACACGGGGGTTGCAGCATCATGTTGTGGGGTTGTTTTTCTGCAGGAGGGACTAGTGCACTTCACAAAATAGATGGCATTATGAGGAAAGAAGATTATGTGGAACTACTAAAGCAACATCTCAAGACATCAGCCAGGAAGTTAAAGCTAGGTGGAAATGGGTCTTCCAAATAGACAATGACCCAAAGCATACTGTAAAATGGTGGCTTGAGGATAACAAAGTCAATGTTTTGGAGTGGCCATCACAAAGCCCTCATCTCAATCCTATTGAAAATTTATGAGAAAAGCTGAAAGGGCAGGTGCAAGCAAGGCGACCAACATGGCTCAGTTACACCAGTTTTGTCAGAAGGAATGGGCCCAAATTCCGACCAACTATTGTGAGAAGCTTGAATATCCAAAAGGATATCAAAACGTTTGACCCAAGTAATACAGTTTAAGGGCAATGGTACCAAATATTAATGAAATGTATGCAAACTTTTGACTTTGCAGAAAGTAATAAAAATGTTTGAGGCTACAAAACTCTTGTTTTTAGTTCTGAATCACCATGGTTCTTATAGATCCATAATGAAAGAAGAATTGCTTTGTTATGTTGGCCTGCCACCTGCTGGCCGAAATAAGAATTGCAGCTTCAATACCCTGGGTCTTTTGGATTTTTGAGCTTTTAGATGGCATGATCACGGCACCTAAAGGCTTTAATGACCATGATCAGCATTACTAACGATCTGTCACAGGTCTCAGAAGGTCTGAAAGATTATCTACGCATTAGTGATCTGACAACCTCTTTCAGTTTCACTTTGTGTGTTGCTGGTATGTCCACACCTCCTGTTCAGGTGTGGATCATGTGACCTTTACCTTGCCCTATTTAGTCCGACTTTTCCCATCACTCCTTGCTTGGGATAGCTTCATTTGGTCTTTGTAGAGCTGGAGTGTGGTTCGTGTTGAAGTCCTGTTCATCCATCATGCTCTGAAGTTAAGTGTTCAGCTTGTTGTGTTTTGTATTCCCCCCCCCCCCCCCCCTTTGGTTGTTTACTAAGCCTCAGTGAGACGCTAGTTCCTTCTCCAGGGAAGGAATGGGTGGTCTCTGCCCTGTCATCATCTTTAGGGCATCTGAGGGTCACCATGGTTTTCTATGTTCTTGTGTATGGTTATCTCTACCATCGAGAGGTGCCCATACGGATAGGAGTTAGGGCCAGGAGCAGGGTTTTATAGGTGGTAACCCTTTTCCTTCCCTAGCGTCTTTCCCCTTCCTTCTTGATTGTCTTTTGGTGTTCTGCCCTACTACATCCATGACATTCTACCAAGTCAATACTGCCATTTTGATCTGATCTGTGCAGCTATGGATACTATGTCTGCACTGGAGGTAGCAGACCTCTGCGTAACTGTCTTGCAGATACAGAGTCCACAGGCTGCTGGTTCCGGTGGTGGGTACCAAGTCTGTCCTGAACCGAAGGTGGCTCTCCCTAACAGGTTTTCCGGGGGTAGTGACAATTTCATCCAGTTCAGGGAGTCATGTAAATTATACTTTAAGCTGCGTCCATACTCTTCTGGGGATGAGTGTCAACGTGTGGGTATGATTATTTAATTGCTTAAAGAATTTTCTGATGTTTTCTCTGAGTGTGGTAATCAGGAGTTGCCTCCGCACCGGGAGTATGACTGTCCAGTCAATCTTATTCCCGGAGCTAAATTGCCCAAATCTCGGTTGTATAATCTTTCGGAACCCGAAAGAGGCTGTCAGATCACTAATGCGTAGACAATCTTTCAGACCTTCTGAGACCTGTCACAGATGTGACAGTAAAATGTAACGGATGTAGTAGGGGAGAACACCAAAAGACAATTAAGAAGGAAGGGGAAAGACACTAGGCCTCACCGCTAGGGAAGGAAAAGGGTCACCACCTATAAAACCCTGCTCCTGGCCCTAACTCCTATCCTTATGGGCACCTCTCGATGGTAGAAATACCCATACACAGGAACCTAGAAAACTCTGGTGACCCTCAGATGTCCTAAAGATAATGACAGGGCAGAGACCACCCGTTCCTTCCCTGGTGAAGGACTAGCATCTCACTAAGGCCTAGTAAACAACCGGGGGGGGGGGGGGGAAGGAATACAAAACACAACAAGCGGAACACTTAACTTCAGAGGATGATGGATGAACAGGACTTCAACACGAACCACACTCCAGCTCTTCCAAGACCAAATGAAGCTGAACAGGAGGTGTGGACATACCAGCAACACACAGACAAAGTGAAACCGAAAGAGGCTGTCGGATCACTAATGCATAGATAATCTTTCAGACCTTCTGAGACCTGTCACAGATGTGACAGGATCACAGTCATTAGCCATGGGTCTCTGCTGTATGAAACGAGCGAGCGGGCACCATGTCTACCCATCTCTCCAGCACTGTGCATGTACAGCGAAGGCAGCTAAAGGGTTAATAAACGTTTAATAGTAGTTGATCTTTTGAATACTTCTAAAATATATTGAACTACACTATTCCTATAGTACATTGTATTTTAATGTCAGCGCTATATTGACATTTACCAGCAGGCTGCGCCAGAAAGGCAGTCTGCTGGGAAACGATGGAGGCAGACCTGGGGGCTACACTAGGTCCCAAACCTGCATTCACAGGCATATGCACAATCTCATTTATAGAGGGTTAATAAACCTCAAACCCTGAATATTTAAGAAAGTAAAAGTAAGAGTACATCTATGCTTGCTAAATTCTTGAGCAATTAATTAGTGTGCAGAATTATTATGTAACTAAATGAAAAAGGACAATTATGCCATCTCACTTATTTTCATCTGTTAACAAATTTCAGACCAGACCATTTCCTCCTCCACCCCCCCCCCCCCTTCCTGATCAAGCCTATTTTTGCAAATCTGATTTTGCTAATCTGTCATTTTATGTAGTAATAACTTTGGAATACTTTTACTTATCTAAGCCATTCTGCGAGCTGTTTCTCGTGATACATTGTATTTCATGATAATGATAAATTTGGGTTGATTATCTTTATTTCTTAAAAAAAAACTAAAATTGACAGAAAATTTTAGGGAAAAAAACCCCCACAATTTTCTAAATACGAATTTCTCTGCTGTTAAGATGGGAGAGTATTACCTATTAACATAGTTATTACAATTCACCATATATCTATTTTAGGTTGAAGTCATTTTGTAAATGTAATTTTATTTTTTTTGGAAGGCTTAGATTTTTATTTTTCAAATTTTATGAAAATTTCCAAAACTGAAATTTTAAAAGGACCACTTCAGTTCTGAAGTGACTTTGAGGAGCATACACATAATAGAAACCACCCATAATTATATTTTTTCCAGTAGCAAAGCAAGGGTTAACAGCCAAACAGTTACCCCATTTTGAAAACTACGGGATAAGGTTGCAGTTTTAGTGGGACTATTTTTAGGGTACATATGATTTTTGGTTGCTCTATATTACATTTTTGGGAGGCAAGGTTACAAAAAATTGAAATTCTGAAATTTCATCTCCATGTGCCAATAACTCTTGTGCAACACCTAAAGGGTTAACAAAGTTTGTAAAATCAGGGGGGCAAGCTGCAGCACCCCTGGGGGGGTCTAGGGTTGCACATAAAACTTTTTTTCCCCCTAAAACTATCCCTCAGTCTCCCTGCCTAATCTAACCTTTCCCTAAACCTGTCCCTGCAAACCTTGGTGGCTCACGTGGGGATGCTGGGCTCAGAGGTGGACGGACGGGCTCCTCTTTCCTCTCTCCACGGAAGCAGTGTAGAGGAGGAGAGCAGAGCTGGGGGAAGTTAACCCCCGCCCGCCAAGCCAATAGGATGCGATCCTGAGAGGTGATGTCACCGCCACCTCTCAGGATCAAAAGGATGCTGATTGATGGTGTATTATCACACCACCGATCACCATCTTATTCCGGGTTATCGGGTCACCGGAGACCCGAATGACCAGGAAACGCAGGAAACCGCAGGTCTGAATTGACCCGCGGTTTGCTGCGATCACCAATACGCGCGGGGGGGGTTACAGGACCCCCCTCGGCATTGTCACAGAGTGCCTGCCTGGATGATTTCAGCAGGCACTCTGTTCCGATCACCTCCCGCCGCACGGCGGTGATCGGAAACACACAGGGCGTACCTGTACGCACTGTGTCCTTAAGGACTCGGACATCAGGGCGTACCTGTACGCCCTGTGTCCTTAAAGAGGACCTTTCATCGGTCCAAACATTGTGAACTAAGTATCATGACATATACAGTCGTGGCCAAAAGTTTTGAGAATAACAAAAATATTGTAAATTGTAAAAGTTGCTGCTTACGTTTTTATAATAGCAATTTGCATATACTCCAGAATGTTATGAAGAGTGATCATATGACTTGCATAGTCCTTCTTTGCCATGAAAATTAACTTAATCCCCAAAAAAACTTTGCACTGCATTTCATTGCTGTCATTAAACCTGCTGAGATCATTTCAGTAATCGTCTTGTTAACTCAGGTGAGAATGTTGACGAGCACAAGGCTGGAGGTCATTATGTCAGGCTGATTGGGTTAAAATGGCAGACTTGACATGTTAAAAGGAGGGTGATGCTTGAAATCATTGTTCTTCCATTGTTAACCATGGTGACCTGCAAAGAAACGCGTGCAGCCATCATTGTGTTGCATAAAAATGGCTTCACAGGCAAGGATATTGTGGCTACTAAGATTGCACCTCAATCAATAATTTATAGGATCATCAAGAACTTCAAGGAAAGAGGTTCAATTCTTGTTAAGAAGGCTTCAGGTCCAAGAAAGTCCAGCAAGCGCCAGGATCGTCTCCTAAAGAGGATTCAGCTGCGGGATCGGAGTGCCACCAGTGCAGAGCTTGCTCAGGAATGGCAGCAGGCAGGTGTGAGAGCATCTGCACGCACAGTGAGGCGAAGACTTTTGGAAGATGGCCTGGTGTCAAGAAGGGCAGCAAAGAAGCCACTTCTCTCCAAAAAAAACCCCATCAGGGACAGATTGATCTTCTGCAAAAAGTTTGGTGAATGGACTGCTGAGGACTGAGGCAAAGTCATATTCTCCGATGAAGCCTCTTTCCGATTGTTTGGGGCATCTGGAAAAAGGCTTGTCCGGAGAAGAAAAGGTGAGCGCTACCATCAGTCCTGTGTCATGCCAACAGTAAAGCATCCTGAGACCATTCATGTGTGGGGTTGCTTCTCATCCAAGGAAGTGGGCTCACTCACAATTTTGCCAAAAAACACAGGCATGAATAAAGAATGGTACCAAAACACCCTCCAACAGCAACTTCTTCCAACAATCCAACAACAGTTTGGTGAAGAACAATGCATTTTCCAGCACGATGGAGCACCTTGCCATAAGGCAAAAGTGATAACTAAGTGGCTCAGGGACCAAAACATTGACATTTTGGGTCCATGGCCTGGAAACTCCCCAGATCATAATCCCATTGAGAACTTGTGGTCAATCCTCAAGAGGCGGGTGGACAAACAAAAACCCACTAATTCTGACAAACTCCAAGAAGTGATTATGAAAGAATGGGTTGCTATCAGTCAGGAATTGGCCCAGAAGTTGATTGAGAGCATGCCCAGTCGAATTGCAGAGGTCCTGAAAAAGAAAGGCCAACACTGCAAATACTGACTCTTTGCATAAATGTCCTGTATTTGTCGATAAAAGCCTTTGAAACGTATGAAGTGCGTGTAATTATATTTCACTACATCACAGAAACAACTGAAACAAAGATCTAAAAGCAGTTTAGCAGCAAACTTTGTCAAAACTAATATTTTTGTCATTCTCAAAACTTTTGGCCACGACTGTACAGCGGCGCACAGGGATCTCACTGCACTTACTATTATCCCTGGGCGCCGCTCCGTTCTCCCGTTAGGTCCTCCGGTATGTTCGGGGACTTGGTTATAGTAGGAGGAGACTGCTCTTGTTCTGCTGCGCGTCTCCTTCTCCTAGGCTGTAGCGCTGACCAATCTCATCGAAGAGCTCACAGCCTGGGAGAAAAAAACTCCCAGGCTGTGAGCTCTGCGCTGCGATTGGCCAGTGCTACAGACTAGGAGAAGGACACGCCCAGCAGAACAAGGGCAGACTCCGCCTACTATAACCAAGTCCCCTAAGTCTCCGCCTACTATAACCAAGTCCCCGAACATACCGGAGGACATAACGGGAGAACGGAGCTGCGCCCAGGGATAATAGTAAGTGCAGTGAGATCCCTGGGCGCCGCCGTATGTGTCATGATACTTAGTTCACAATGTTTGAAAGGTCCTCTTTAACCACCTCAGCCCCTATAGCTTAAACACCCTTAATGACCAGGCAACTTTTTACACTTCTGACCTACCCTACTTTCACAGTTTACTGCTCGGTCATGCAACTTACCACCCAAATGAATTTTACCTCCTTTTCTTCTCACTAATACAGCTTTCATTTGGTGGTATTTCATTGCTGCTGACATTTTTTGTTATAAATCGAAATTTAATGTTTTTTTGCAAAAAAAAATGAAATTTTTCACTTTCAGTTGTAAAATTTTGCAAAAAAAACGACATCCATATATAAATTTTTCTCTAAATTTATTGTTCTACATGTCTTTGATAAAAAAAAAATGTTTGGGTAAAAAAAAAAAATGGTTTGGGTAAAAGTTATAGCGTTTACAAACTATGGTACAAAAATGTGAATTTCCGCTTTTTGAAGCAGCTCTGACTTTCTGAGCACCTGTCATGTTTCCTGAGGTTCTACAATGCCCAGACAGTACAAACACCCCACAAATGACCCCATTTCGGAAAGTAGACACCCTAAGGTATTTGCTGATGGGCATAGTGAGTTCATCGAACTTTTTATTTTTTGTCACAAGTTAGTGGAAAATGATGATTTATTTTTTTTTTCTTACAAAGTCTCATATTCCACTAACTTGTGACAAAAAATAAAAACTTCTATTTACTCACTATGCCCATCAGCGAATACCTTGGGGTGTCTTCTTTCCAAAATGGGGGTCACTTGTGTGGTAGTTATACTGCCCTGGCATTCTAGGGGCCCAAATGTGTGGTAAGTAGTTTGAAATCAAAATCTGTAAAAAATGGCCGGTGAAATCCGAAAGGTACTCTTTGGAATGTGGGCCCCTTTGCCCACCTAGGCTGCAAAAAAGTGTCACACATCTGGTATCTCCATACTCAGGAGAAGTTAGGCAATGTGTTTTGGGGTGTCATTTTACATATACCCATGCTGGGTGAGATAAATATCTCGGCAAAAAACAACTTTTCCCATTTTTTTTATACAAAGTTGGCATTTGACCAAGATATTTATCTCACCCAGCATGGGTATATGTAAAATGACACCCCAAAACACATTCCCAAACTTCTGAGTACGGCGATACCACATGTGTGACACTTTTTTGCAGCCTAGATGCGCAAAGGGGCCCAAATTCCTTTTAGGAGGGCATTTTTAGACATTTGGATCCCAGACTTCTTCTCACGCTTTAGGGCCCCTAAAAAGCCAGGGCAGTATAAATACCCCACATGTGACCCCATTTTGGAAAGAAGACACCCCAAGGTATTCAATAAGGGGCATGGCGAGTTCATAGAAAAAAAAAAAATTTGGCACAAGTTAAGGGAAATAGATTTTTGGGGTTTTTTTCTCACAAAGTCTCCCTTTCCGCTAACTTGAGACAAAAATTCCAATCTTTCATGGACTCAATATGCCCCTCAGCGAATACCTTGGGGTGTCTTCTTTCCAAAATGGTGCTATTTGTGGGGTGTTTGTACTGCCCTGGCATTTGAGGGTCTCTGCAATCATTACATGTATGGCCAGCATTAGGAGTTTCTGCTATTCTCCTTATATTGAGCATACGGGTAATGAGATTTTTTTTTTTCCGTTCAGCCTCTGGGCTGAAAGAAAAAAATGAACGGCACAGATTTCTTCATTCGCATCGATCAATGTAGATGAAAAAATCTCTGCCAAAAAAAAAAAAAAAAGCAGGGGAAAGGCGTCTGCCAGGACATAGGAGCTCCGCCCAACATCCATACCCACTTAGCTCGTATGCCCTGGCAAACCAGATTTATCCATTCACATCAATCGATGTGGATGAATAAATCATTGCCGGGATTTTTTTTTTTTATATATATATATACAAAGTGTTTGCCAAAGCATATGAACACCGCCACCTCCTCAGCTCATATGCCTCGGCAAACGTATCTTTTAAAGTCAAAATGTTTTTATTGAAGTATATTAATAAAATTAAATATAGAATACAGCTAGAACTGTTCAACACTCGCAGGTGAGCGCAGTCATAGATGAACAAATATATCCCATATAGAGGGAATAAAGGCATAGGTCTGCATAGGTAATAAACATAAGTTTACAAATTATACAGAAATAATATATAAAATCCACAATAAAACATAAAATCCACAATTCCTCAGAGTGTACCATCAAAGGGGGGGAGAGATGGAGGGACACATATAAGTGAAGAGTTATCATCCTGATTTAGCAAGGAAGATCAGGAGGGGAGCATGTATCTAGAGGACTTCCACATACCCCACGTTTTTTCATATTTCTTTGTATTGCAGGTTTTGTTATTAGATGCAGAGGCCATGATTAGTTCATAGAGACAGGTTTTTGTTAACCCTTTGGGTGACTTCAAGAATAGTGGGCGGGCATGGAGATTTCCATTTTGAGGTGATAGCCAACTTGGCTGAGAGGAGGATATGACATACTATACCCCTGAGTGAACTAGGTATATCCATGATATCTATCATCAATAATGCTAGAGAGGGGGAGGGGGAGCTCAGGGTTGACTCTGTATTTGAGAGCTGGGAGATTAGGGAAAAAACTTCAACCCAAAAAGGCTTAACTATTGGACAGTCCCATAGAATATGAAATAACGTGCCTTTATTACCACAGTTCCTCCAGCATAAGGGGGAGACTGACGGATACATAGTATGTAGCCTTTCAGGGGTAAAATACCACCTTAAGGCGGTCTTCACAAATGACTCATATTGTGTTACACATGTTATGTTTTTTGAGATATATTTAAAAGCTGAACTCCATTGTAAGGCCTCATGCACACGACCGTATTTTTTTGCGGTCCGCAAAACGGGGTTCCGTTTTACCGTGATCCGTGACCGTTTTTTCGTCCGTGGGTCTTCCTTGATTTTTGGAGGATCCACGGACATTAAAAAAAAAGTCGTTTTGGTGTCCGCCTGGCCGTGCGAAGCCAAACGGATCCGTCCTGAATTACAATGCAAGTCAATGGGGACGGATTCGTTTGACGTTGACACAATATGGTGCCATTTCAAACGGTTCGGTCCCCATTGACTTTCAATGTAAAGTCTGGAGTCCCTTTTATACCATCAGATCGGAGTTTTCTCCAATCCGATGGTATATTTTAACTTGAAGCGTCCCCATCACCATGGGAACGCCTCTATGTTAGAATATACTGTCGGATATGAGTTAGATCGTAAAACCTCATTTCCGACAGTATATTCTAACACAGAGGCGTTCCCATGGTGATGGGGACGCTTCTAGTTAGAATATACTACAAACTGTGTACATGACTGCCCCCTGCTGCCTAGCAGCATCCGATATCTTACAGGGGGCCGTGATCAGCACAATTAACCCCTCAGGTGCCGCACCTGAAGGGGTTAATTGTACTATCATATCCCCCTGTAAGAGATCAGGGCTGCCAGGCAGCAGGGGGCAGACCCTCCCCCCCCTCCCCAGTTTGAATATCATTGGTGGCCAGGGCGGCCCCCCCCCCCCCTTCCTCCCTCTATTGTAATAAATCGTTGGTGGCACAGTGTGCGCCCCCCATTGGCCCCCCCCTCCCTCTATAGCATTAACAACATTGGTGGCCAGTGTGCGGCCTCCCATCTCCCCCCCCCCCCCCCCCCCCGATCATTGGTGGCAGCGGGTTACTAGCAATAGTACAATAGTAAAAGATTCATACTTACCTGGGAGCTGCGATGTTCGTGTCCGGGCGGGAGCTCCTCCTACTAGTAAGTGACAGTTCATTTAGCAATGCGCCGCACAGACCTGTCACTTACCAGTAGGTGGAGCTCCCGGCCGGACACGAGCAGCCAGCAGCAGGTAAGTATGAATCTTCTACTATTGTACTATTGCTAAGTAACCATGGCAACCAGGACTGTAGTAGCGTCCCGGTTGCCATGGTTACCGATCGGAGCCCCAGCGATTAAACTGGGACTCCGATCGGAACTCCGCTGCCACCAATGATGGGGGGGGGGGGGGGGAGATGGGAGGCCGCACACTGGCCACCAATGTTGTTAATGCTATAGAGGGAGGGGGGGCAGATGGGGGGCGCACACTGTGCCACCAACGAATTATTACAATAGAGGGAGGGAGGGGGGGGGGCGCACACTGTGCCACCAACGAATTATTACAATAGAGGGAGGGAGGGGGGGGGGCGCACACTGTGCCACCAACGAATTATTACAATAGAGGGAGGGGGGGGGGGCCGCACTGGCCACCAATGATATTCAAACTGGGGAGGGGGGGAGGGTCTGCCCCCTGCTGCCTGGCAGCCCTGATCTCTTACAGGGGGCCGTGATCAGCACAATTAACCCCTTCAGGTGCCGCACCTGAAGGGGTTAATTGTGCTGATCACGGCCCCCTGTAAGAGATCGGATGCTGCCAGGCAGCAGGGGGCAGTCTTGTACACAGTTTGTAGTGTATTCTAACTAGAAGCGTCCCCATCACCATGGGAACGCTTCTGTGTTAGAATATACTGTCGGTTCTGAGTTTTCACGAAGTGAAAACTCAGCTTTGAAAAAGCTTTTATGCAGACGGATCTTCGGATCCGTCTGTATAAAAACTAACCTACGGCCACGGATCACGGACACGGATGCCAATCTTGTGTGCATCCGTGTTCTTTCACGGACCCATTGACTTGAATGGGTCCGTGAACCGTTGGCCGTGAAAAAAATAGGACAGGTCATATTTTTTTCACGGCCAGGAAACACGGCTCACGGATGCGGCTGCCAAACGGTGCATTTTCCGTTTTTGCCACGGACCCATTGAAAGTCAATGGGTCCGCGAAAAAAAACGGAAAACGGCACAACGGCCACGGATGCACACAACGGTCGTGTGCATGAGGCCTAAAGGAGAGTATTCAGACTTTAAATCTTTTTCCCAAGATATCAACGGTGCGGATTTATTGAAGTTGTCTTTATTACTGAGCTGGGAGTATAAAGGGCGGAGGGTTTTTGAGGTTTGGCTAGGTATTGACCATATCTCTAGTATCCGTCTGTTGATGGATGGTAAAGTGGGGTTTTCAGCTAGGAAGTGCCTGATTCTAAGATATTTGTAAAATTCAGTATTGGGAACCTTAAATATGCTATGTAAACATTCGAATGAGTTCAGACCGTCAGTTTGATAAAGTTGGGGGATTTCTGTCAGGCCGTATTTAATCCATGATCCTATACCTAAGTCAGGGATGAGATGGTCCAGAACAGCTAATGGGGTAGAATCTGTATTGGAGAGGGTGTCTTTGCCAGTGAGGGTATGGTATTTTATCCAACAGTTTAGGGCATTGGAGGCAAGGAAGGACAGTTTTGGTCTAATAAAAGGTCTCCGATAACGAGGCTATCAGTAAGGCTTTAAGGTTACCCCCTATCACCTCTGTGGAGTCAATATGAGTCCATTGTTTTGAGAAATCCAATTTCCACCAATTCTCTAGGGGGCCTATTTGTGACGCTAAATATTAGTCATGGATGTTTGGTAGGCTAATGCCTCCCATTTGTTTCCTGGTGTGTAGGATTTTGGATGCAATTCTGGGCTTTTTGCCTTGCCACAGAAAGGCGTTTAGTACCTTATTACATTGCGAGAAGTATGATATAGGGAGTTTGATGGGAAGGACCCTAAATAAATAGAGAAATTTAGGTAGTGCAAACATTTGAAAAGTGGCCAGTCTGCCAATCCAAGACACTTCAAATTTATCATACTGATCAAGGTCTTTTTTTTATACTTGATAGCAAGGAGGGGTAGTTAGCTAGAAAAAGTCTATGGGTTGAGGAGGTAAGGTTGATACCTAGATACTGAATTTGGTCGAGTTGCCAATCTAAAGTGAATTTTCCTTGAAGAAGTTGGACTGTTTGGGGGGTCAAGTTAATGGGTAGGGCTTGGGATTTGGATGAGTTTAATTTATAGTAAGATAGTTGGCCAAAATGAGTAATAATGTCTAGGGCTGAGGATAGGGAGGATGCTGGGTCCGTGAGCGTGAGTATTACATCATCTGTGTACAAACTCAGTTTATGATTGCGATCAGCTATCTGTACGCCAGATACTTTCCTCTCTAATCTTAGAGCTTGGGCAAGGGGTTCAATGGATAAAATGAACATTAGGGGGGAGAATGGGCATCCCTGTCTGGTTCCATTGGAAATGGAAAATGGCCTAGATAGAGACCCATTTACCCAGACTCTAGCAGATGGGTCCTTATACAGGGCCTGGATAGAAGCAAGGATAGGACCCACTATCCCCCTTTTGGACAAAACCGCGAAAGAAAAGGACCAGCAAATGCGGTCAAACGCTTTTTCCACGTCGAGTGTGACAAAAAGCGCCATGGTTTTGTTTTTTTGGATATGGGAGAGTAGATTCAGTACCCTTCTAGAGTTTTCTTGTATTTGGCGGCCTTTGACAAAACCAACCTGGTCAGAGTGCACTAATAGAGGAATGAGAAGGGCCAATCTGGATGACAGGATTCTGGCAAATATTTTAATATCCGTGTTGAGGAGGGATATGGGGCGGAAGTTTTTAGGATCGTCAGTTGGTTTGTTAGGTTTTGGTATAGTCACTATTAATGCTTCGAGCATCTCTTTGGGGAAGGATCCTAATTCTCTGGCAGATTGAAAGGAGAGCAACATATGTCTGGAGAGTTGATCAAAAAAGCCTTTATAATAGGAGTTAGATAGGCCGTCTGGGCCTGGGGCTTTGTGTGGGGGAAGTTTTTTAATAATAGCTTTGGTGGTCAGTGGTCATGGGGGCGTTGAGAGTTTGTAATTGAGCAGTAGTCAGTTGTGTAAGGCCTAACCTATCTAAAAAGGCATCAATTAGATCTGATTTTGGTGGTGCGACTCGCTCTTGGGGGGCTAGATTATAAAGGGAAGCATAAAAGTCTCCAAAAGCATCAGCTATTCCCATTGGGGATACTATTTTCTTCCCAGAGGAAGGATCTAGAAGATAGGGAATCTTAGCTTTAGCAGATCTTTGTTTTAGACGGTTAGCCAGCAAGCGGCCCGCTTTATTATTCTGAGAATAAAAGGTGGCCTGTGTTCTTTTTAAGCTAAATTCGTACTTATGAAGGAGACAGGCAGAAAGCTGGGACCTTAATGTTTTGAGAGTGTCTGAATGTACAGAGGAAACTAAAGACTTGTTAAGAGTCTCTACTCTCTTTATCTCATTTAGTAACTTGTTTATTTTTTCTTTACGTTCCCTCTGGAGTCTGCTACCTATTTTAACCACTTCAGCCCCCAGTGCTTAAACACCCTGAAAGACCAGGCCACTTTTTACACTTCTGACCTACACTACTTTCACCATTTATTGCTCGGTCATGCAACTTACCACCCAAATGAATTTTACCTCCTTTTCTTCTCACTAATAGAGCTTTCATTTGGTGGTATTTCTTTGCTGCTGACATTTTTACTTTTTTTGTTATTAATCGAAATTTAACGATTTTTTTGCAAAAAAATGCCATTTTTCACTTTCAGTTGTCAAATTTTGCAAAAAAAACTACATCCATATATAAATTTTGCTCTAAATTTATTGTTCTACATGTCTTTGATAAAAAAAAAAATGTTTGGGTAAAAAAAAAAATGGTTTGGGTAAAAGTTATAGCGTTTACAAACTATGGTACAAAAATGTGAGTTTCCGCTTTTTGAAGCAGCTCTGACTTTCTGAGCACCTGTCATGTTTCCTGAGGTTCTACAATGCCCAGACAGTACAAACACCCCACAAATGACCCCATTTCGGAAAGTACACACCCTAAGGTATTCGCTGATGGGCATAGTGAGTTCATAGAACTTTTTATTTTTTGTCACAAGTTAGCGGAAAATGATGATTTATTTATTTTTTTTCTTACAAAGTCTCATATTCCACTAACTTGTGACAAAAAATAAAAACTTCCATGAACTCACTATGCCCATCAGCGAATACCTTGGGGTCTCTTCTTTCCAAAATGGGGTCACTTGTGGGGTAGTTATACTGCCCTGGCATTCTAGGGGCCCAAATGTGTGGTAAGGAGTTTGAAATCAAATTCAGTAAAAAATGACCTGTGAAATCCGAAAGGTGCTCTTTGGAATGTGGGCCCCTTTGCCCACCTAGGCTGCAAAAAAGTGTCACACATCTGGTATCCCCGTACTCAGGAGAAGTTGAGGAATGTGTTTTGGGGTGTCTTTTTACATATACCCATGCTGGGTGAGAAAAATATCTTAGTCAAATGCCAACTTTGTATAAAAAAATGGGAAAAGTTGTCTTTTGCCAAGATATTTCTCTCACCCAGTATGGGTATATATAAAATGACACCCCAAAACACATTCCCCACCTTCTCCTGAGTACGGAGATACCAGATGTGTGACACTTTTTTGCAGCCTAGGTGGGCAAAGGGGCCCATATTCCAAAGAGCACCTTTCGGATTTCACAGGTCATTTTTTACAGAATTTGATTTCAAACTCCTTACCACACATTTGGGCCCCTAGAATGCCAGGGCAGTATAACTACCCCACAAGTGACCCCATTTTGGAAAAAAGAGACCCCAAGGTATTCGCTGATGGGCATAGTGAGTTTATGGAAATTTTTATTTTTTGTCACAAGTTAGTGGAATATGAGACTTTGTATGAAAAAAAAATCAAAAAAAAAAATCATCATTTTCCACTAACTTGTGACAAAAAATAAAAAATTTGAGGAACTCGCCATGCCCCTCACGGAATACCTTGGGGTGTCTTCTTTCCAAAATGGGGTCACTTGTGGGGTAGTTATACTGCCCTGGCATTTTCCAGGGGCCCTAATGTCTGGTAAGTAGGTAAATGACCTGTGAAATCCGAAAGGTGCTCTTTGGAATGTGGGCCCCTTTGCCCACCTAGGCTGCAAAAAAGTGTCACACATCTGGTATCTCCGTACTCAGGAGAAGGTGGGGAATGTGTTTTGGGGTGTCATTTTACATATACCCATGCTGGGTGAGAGAAATATCTTGGCAAAAGACAACTTTTCCCATTTTTTTTATACTAAGTTGGCATTTGACCAAGATATTTATCTCACCCAGCATGGGTATATGTAAAATGACACCCCAAAACATATTCCCCAACTTCTGCTGAATACGGAGATACCAGATGTGTGACACTTTTTTGCAGCCTAGGTGGGCAAAGGGGCCCATATTCCAAAGAGCACCTTTCGGATTTCACAGGTCATTTTTTACAGAATTTGATTTCAAACTCCTTACCACACATTTGGGCCCCTAGAATGCCAGGGCAGTATAACTACCCCACAAGTGACCCCATTTTGGAAAGAAGAGACCCCAAGGTATTCGCTGATGGGCATAGTGAGTTTATGGAAATTTTTATTTTTTGTCACAAGTTAGTGGAATATGAGACTTTGTATGAAAAAAAAATCAAAAAAAAAAATCATCATTTTCCACTAACTTGTGACAAAAAATAAAAAATTTGAGGAACTCGCCATGCCCCTCACGGAATACCTTGGGGTGTCTTCTTTCCAAAATGGGGTCACTTGTGGGGTAGTTATACTGCCCTGGCATTTTCCAGGGGCCCTAATGTCTGGTAAGTAGGTAAATGACCTGTGAAATCCGAAAGGTGCTCTTTGGAATGTGGGCCCCTTTGCCCACCTAGGCTGCAAAAAAGTGTCACACATCTGGTATCTCCGTACTCAGGAGAAGGTGGGGAATGTGTTTTGGGGTGTCATTTTACATATACCCATGCTGGGTGAGAGAAATATCTTGGCAAAAGACAACTTTTCCCATTTTTTTTATACTAAGTTGGCATTTGACCAAGATATTTATCTCACCCAGCATGGGTATATGTAAAATGACACCCCAAAACATATTCCCCAACTTCTGCTGAATACGGAGATACCACATGTGTGACACTTTTTTGCAGCCTAGGTGGGCAAAGGTGCCCAAATTCCTTTTAGGAGGGCATTTTTAGACATTTGGATACCAGACTTCTTCTCACGCTTTGGGGCCCCTAAAATGCCAGGGCAGTATAAATACCCCACATGTGACCCCATTTTGGAAAGAAGACACCCCAAGGTATTCAATGAGGGGCATGGCGAGTTCATTGAAAAAAAAATTTTTTGGCACAAGTTAGCGGAAATTGATTTTTTTGATTTTGTTCTCACAAAGTCTCCCTTTCCGCTAACTTGGGACAAAAATTTCAATCTTTCATGGACTCAATAAGCCCCTCAGCGAATACCTTGGGGTGTCTTCTTTCCAAAATGGTGTTATTTGTGGGGTGTTTGTACTGCCCTGGTATTTGAGGGTCTCCGCAATCATTACATGTATGCCCAGCATTAGGAGTTTCTGCTATTCTCCTTATATTGAGCATACGGGTAATGAGATTTTTTTTTTCCGTTCAGCCTCTGGGCTGAAAGAAAAAAATGAACGGCACAGATTTCTTCATTCGCATCGATCAATGTGGATGAAAAAATCTCTGCCAAAAAAAGAAAAAGGAGGGGAAAGGCGTCTGCCAGGACATAGGAGCTCCGCCCAACATCCATACCCACTTCAGCTCGTATGCCCTGGCAAACCAGATTTCTCCATTCACATCAATCGATGTGGATGAATAAATCATTGCCGGGATTTTTTTTTTTATATATACAAAGTGTTTGCCAAAGTATATGAACACCGCCACCTCCTCAGCTCATATGCCTCGGCAAACGTATCTTTTACTGCAGAGGAGAAATCTCGTCTTGCAGCGCCGCATACACCGACTTGCGTGTAATCTGACAGCAGCGCAATGCTTCTGTCCGAATGCACATCAGTGCTGCAGCTGGTCGATCGGTTGGTCCACCTGAAAGGTAAAAAAAACAAAACAAAAAAGAAAAAACCAGGCCGCAAAGCAATAACTTTATTAACTGTTGAACAGAACATAGAAACTTTTTTTAAACTTTTTTAACTGAACGTTTAACTTTTTTACTTACCAGTATTTTTTTTTTTGTTTAGTTTTTTTTACCTTTATAGAACAAACCTCTCCTTCCCCATGGGACAATGTGCAAAGCGCAAATCGCCCAAAGATGTGGCGAAGTACGTTATGCACTTTATCCCAGGTGAAAGGAGAGGTTTGCAGCAGCTGTGAGTGAATGGGCCCTAATAGCCCTGTGTGCCTGTCCTGGTGAGATGTGATCCCTATGCTAGGTGTACCTGTGTGTGGTACTTCCGGAAACACTCTCCATAGCATAGGGCAGGGTGGTCAGCACAGTCAGGACAGAAATAGCGGGTGTCACGCCTTATTCCACTCCTGCTACAGACACGACATCTTTTTCGGGGTGACTGTTGGGTTGAGGTACCAGGAACGACACTGGGGAAATGTCGCTCGTGTAGACGGCTAACTACACTGGTGGATGGGGCCACGGAACCTCCTGGGTAAAGGAGGTTCTCGATGATCTCTTCCTGGAATTTGAGGAAGGATCCTGTTCTCCCAGCCTTACTGTAGAGAACAAGACTATTGTAGAGCGCCAATTGAATTAAATATACAGACACCTTCTTATACCAGCGTCTGGTTCTGCGGGAAACTAAATACGGAGACAACATCTGGTCATTGAAGTCCACCCCTCCCATGAGCGCATTATAGTCGTGGACACAGAGGGGCTTTTCAATGACACTGGTTGCTCGCTCAATTTGGATTGTCGTGTCTGCGTGAATGGAGGAGAGCATGTAAACGTCACGCTTGTCTCTCCATTTCACCGCGAGCAGTTCTTCGTTACACAAGGCAGCCCTCTGCCCCCTTGCAAGACGGGTGGTTACAAGCCGTTGGGGGAAGCCCACGCGACTAGTTCGCGCGGTGCCACAGGCGCAAATCCATTCTAGAAACAAATGCCTAAAGAGGGCCACACTTGTGTAGAAATTGTCCACATAAAGATGGTACCCCTTGCCGAATAAGGGTGACACCAAGTCCCAGACTGTCTTCCCACTGCTCCCCAGGTAGTCAGGGCAACCGACCGGCTCCAGGGTCTGATCTTTTCCCTCATAGATCCGAAATTTGTGGGTATAGCCTGTGGCCCTTTCACAGAGCTTATACAATTTGACCCCATACCGGGCACGCTTGCTTGGGATGTATTGTTTGAAGCCAAGGCGCCCTGTAAAATGTATTAGGGACTCGTCTACGCAGATGTTTTGCTCAGGGGTATACAAATCTGCAAATTTCAGGTTGAAATGGTCTATGAGGGGCCGAATTTTGTGGAGCCGGTCAAAAGCAGGGTGGCCTCTGGGACGGGAGGTGGTGTTGTCGCTAAAATGCAGAAAACGGAGGATGGTCTCAAATCGTGTCCTGGACATAGCAGCAGAGAACATGGGCATGTGATGAATTGGGTGCGTTGACCAATATGACCGCAATTCATGCTTTTTTGTCAGGCCCATGTTGAGGAGAAGGCCCAAAAAAAATTTAAGTTCGGAAACTTGGACTGGTTTCCACCGGAAAGGCTGGGCATAATAGCTTCCCGGGTTAGCGGTTATAAATTGTGTGGCATACTGGTTGGTCTCTGCCACGACTAAGTCCAAGAGCTCCGCAGTCAAGAACAGCTCAAAAAATCCCAGGGCCGAACCGATTTGAGCCATCTCAACCCGAACTCCAGACTGGGCGGTGAAAGGGGGAACTACTGGTGCGGCTGAAGTTGGTGACTGCCAATCAGGATTTGCCAGCACCTCAGGGACTCTAGGGGCTCTACGGGCCTGTCTGTGCGGTGGCTGCGACGGGGTAACTATTGCACGTGCCACCGTACCAGCTTCAACTGCCCTTCTGGTGCTCGCTACTTCACCAGGTTGTACGGCAGTGCTGGTACTAGGTCCAGGAAGGGCTGCGCTGCTGGTGTATGCCTCACCACGTGATCCGGCAGCGACAGCCCCACTCTGCTGCTCTTGAAGCGGATCCTGCGTAACCTGTGGTCTAGCGACATGGGGCCGGGTACGCCTGGTGCTGCCAGGGACCTCCACCTCCTCGTCCGAACTTTGGGTCAGAGAGCCACTGCTTTACACAGGTTCATATTCTGACCCGCTAGATTCGTCAGATGAGGGTTCCCACTCCTCATCCGACTGGGTCAGAATCCTGTAGGCCTCTTCAGAAGAATACCCCCTGTTTGACATTTTGGACTACTAAATTTAGGGGTATTCCCTGAGACTACCCAAGAAAAAAAGCAAACCTGTCTTACAAAGGGGAGGCTAGCGAAGTACCGGAGGCCGCTGCGGTTGATAAAAAATATCAAAACTGATTTTTTTATCGCCGCAGTGCGTGTAAAATGAATGTGCAGTGATCAAAAAATATATATTTTTTGTCACTGCGGTGGGGCGGGCGTGGGTGAACGCACGTGTGGGCGACCGATCAGGCCTGATCGGGCAAACACTGCGTTTTGGGTGGAGGGCGAACTAAAGTGACACTAATACTATTATAGATCTGACCGTGATCAGTTTTGATCACTTACAGATACTATAAAAGTACAAATGCTGATTAGCGATACGCTAAACAGCGAATAAAAGTGACTGCGGTGCGGAGGGGTGGGCGCTAACTGACGCTAACTACCTAACCAAGGGGCCTAAACTATCCCTAAAACCTAACAGCCAATACCAGTGAAAAAAAAAAAGTGACAGTTTACACTGATCACTTTTTTTCCTTTCACTAGTGATTGACAGGGGCGATCAAAGGGGTGATCAAAGGGTTAATTGGGGTGCAGGTGGGTGATCTGGGGCTAAGGTGTAGTGTTGGTGCTACTCACAGTTCAGTCTGCTCCTGTGCTGGATCCAACCGACGAAAAGGACCAGCACAGGAGCAGACAAGCCATATAACAGATCATATTTACTAATATGATCTGTTATATGACTTTGGATTGGATTTTTTGAAAATCGCCAGCCTGCCAGCCAATGATCGTTGCTGGCAGGCTGGTGACGAAATACTTCTTTTAATTTTGCCGGCCCGCGATGCGCATGCTTTGAGCGAAATCTCGCGTCTCGCGAGATGACGCGTATATGCGTGACTCTGCGCAGCGCTGCCACCTCCGGAACGCAATCCTGCGTTAGGCGGTCCGGAGGTGGTTAATAAAGACGCCTCTGATGAACGCCTTGTGGGCACACCATAGAGTGGAGGGGTTACTAACTGATCCATCATTTATGTGGAAAAATTCTGTTAATTCAGATTTAAGCTCCTGAGACAGTTCAGGATGGTCTATTACATACGTGTTGTTTCTCCATGGAGAATAAGGTTTGGAAAGATGGGATTCCTTCAGGAATAGGGAGATCGGGGCGTGATCTGACCATGTGATCGTATGGATGGACGACGAGATCGTGTTTGCGATCACTGACCTGCTGGTTAAGAACATGTCAATTCTAGAATAAGATTGGCAAGCCGATGAGAAGAAACAGTAGTCTCTTTCAGAACCATGTTGTATTCTCCAGATGTCATACAAGTCCTCCTGCAGGAAGAGAGAGTTTATAGCTCCAGGGGCCTCTCTGGAGGGAGTTGTGGTATCTGCTCTTGGGTCTAGTATGGAGTTAAAATCACCGCTCCAGATCACATGGCCAGATCTCAGCCCACGTACTTTTGCAGCTAGGCGACGAAAAAAGGAACATTGATGTCTGTTAGGAGCATAAAGAAAGACCAACGTGTAAACAACATTATTTATAGAGCAAACTAAAATTATATATCTGCCATTAGGATCTAGAACTGAGGACTTCAAAGAAAAAGCCACTGAATGGCTTATAGCCACTAGAACTCCCCTTTGCTTTTTACAGAAGTGTGACTGGTAAATGTGGGGGAACCTAGGGTGGTGTATCCTGTGACCATCAGATTGGAGCAGATGGGTTTCTGTGGCGCAGAAAATATCGCATTTCAGCTCGTGGGGATTTCCTTCCACAACATGGATCTTTTAAAAGGGCTATTTAAGCCTTTTACATTTAAAGCAGCGATTTTTAGGACCATGCTGCAGGAGGAAATGGCAGGTCTGTGAGGCGAATTCCATATATGGTGAACATTAAAATGTGAAACTGATCTAGGGCTCCCATAAATATGATCCCTATCTCGCGACCCCTCGGAACATCATCTATTAGCAATTGTAGAGGAATCGTAAAATAACAACAAAGAGTAGGCATAGGGAATAAACAGAAAAGAAGGAGAAAAACTATAACTGTGGAACGACACCATTGTGTGGGCTTGTGAGGCAGTTTCTGCCTAACTGACCGCCCGAGCCCTAAACATAATCAAGTAACCATTCAACAAGTTAATCGATTAATAGTCAGCGATGTGGTCTGCGTCTGGTCGGGACCGTCTGCCAATCCAATGCAATGGGTTCTGGACCCTTTGCTTGAAGGCCAGGAGAATCTTTAATGGAGATATTCCACCCTTCTAGTAGTTTTCTTCCTGAGTCCAGGGAGAGCACTGCGTGCAGAGTTCCTTGATGTTGGATCAGAACCTTAGTGGGGAAGCCCCATCTATAAGGTATGCTGTGGTCGCGTAAGGCAGCAGTAAAGGGGGCTAGAGCTCTTCTCTGTTGAAGGGTTGGGGCGGATAAATCGGTGAAGATTTTGATCCCTTCATGCGGAGCAGGTAACGGGCCTTTCTTTCTAGCTGCATTCATCAGCATTTCCTTTACGTGGAAGAAATGGACCCTAGCTAGAACGTCTCTGGGAACAGAGTCAGGAAGATGTTTTGGCCGGGCCACTCTGTGTGCTCTATCTAGCGTAAGATCTTTATCACTCATGTTTATCAGAAGCGACCTCATGAGATCGAGAATATAGGCCTCCAGGTGGTATATCCTCCGGTATGCCCCTAAGCTTGATGTTGTTGCGGCGGGACCTGTCTTCTAAGTCCACCACTTTGTTTCTAAGTCTCTCGACTTCAGATGTAAGCTCTTCGTGGGCATCTACAAGGTGATTATGCGATGCGGCGAAGTCTCCCATTTTAGACTCTACATGAGTGATCCGCTTGTCCGCCTCAGTAATGGAGGCGTGCAGGGAAGACAACAAGGCCGCTATCTCTGTATGCATAGAACGGCTGAATGCTACCAACATCTCCTTTAACATGCTGCCAGCCGCTAGATCATTCGTGGTGGGGAAATCTGCTAGGGACGGAGCGCCCCGGTCACTCACCCCTACTGATCCTGGCGTGTCTTCTTGGAGCCGCGGTTTCTGCTTTTGCGGGCTCTGACAGGGAGAGTCGTCTGTGCGTTCCCGGGAGCCAGGGGGGCTGCTCCAGTCTGGTAAGCGTGTCTCAGGCTGGGTTAAGGGAGACGCGACCACAGGAGAGGAGTGTGTAGAGGAGGATTGAGAGGCTTGCGGGCTTCTCCGCTGTAGTGGAGTGGTTGTTGGAGAGTCTTGCTCTGCTGATCTCGAGGAGCGTGTGGAGGCAGGCGAGCCCGCGCCATCTTGGTCTTTTATCCTCTCCACGAAGAAGTCCAGCTTCCCTTGCTTCTTAATGGATCTCGTCCCTCTAACCATCTTGGGTGTAAGGAGGGGTGTCTCTGTAGGAGTTTTAGTCGATTATGACAAGTGTCAGCTTGCTGTAGCTTTGCAGTCGCTTGGTAGGGCTCGGGAGCTCACAGCTCAAGCGGTCATCTTTTTCGGCTGGCAAACCAGGCCCCCAAACGTATCTTTTACTGCAGAGGAGAAATCTCGTCTTGCAGCGCCGCATACACCGACTTGTGTGTAATCTGACAGCAGCGCAATGCTTCTGTCAGAATGCACATCAGTGCTGCAGCTAGTCGATCGGTTGGTCCACCTGGAAGGTTAAAAAAAGAAAAAAGAAAAAACCAGGCCGCAACACAATAAGTTTTATTAACTTTATAATAACTTTTGAACAGAACATATAAACTTTTTTTTAACTTTTTGAACTGAAGTTAACTTTTTTGCTTACCTTTTTTTTTACCTTTTATAGGACAAACCTCTCCTTCCCCATGGGACAATGAGCAAAGCGCAAATCGCCCAAAGATGTGGCGAAGTACATTATGCACTTTATCCCAGGTGAAAGGAGAGGTTTGCAGTAGCTGTGAGTAAAAGGGCCCTAATAGCCCTGTGTGCCTGTCCTGTGAGATGCAATCCCTATGCTAAGTGTACCTGTGTGTGGTACTTCCGGAAACACTCTCCAAAGCATAGGGCAGGGTGGTCAGGACAGTCAGGACAGAAATAGCGGGTGTCACGCCTTATTCCACTCCTGCTACAGACACAACATCTTTTTCGGGGTGACGGTTGGGTTGAGGTACCAGGAACGACACTGGGGAAATGTCGCTCGTGTAGACGGCTAACTACACTGGTGGATGGGGCTACGGAACCTTCTGGATACAGGAGGTTCTCGATGATCTCTTCCTGAAATTTGAGGAAGGATCGTGTTCTCCCAGCCTTACTGTAGAGAACAAAACTATTGTACATCGCCAATTGAATCAAATATACAGACACCTTCTTATACCAGCGTCTGGTGCGTCGGGAAACTAAATACGGAGACAACATCTGGTCATTGAAGTCCACCCCTCCCATGAGCAAATTATAGTCGTGGACACAGAGGGGCTTTTCAATGCACGGGTTGCTCGCTCAATTTTTATTGTCGTGTCTGCGTGAAGGGAGGAGAGCATGTAAACGTCACGCTTGTCTCTCCATTTCACCGCGAGCAGTTCTTCGTTACACAAGGCAGCCCTCTCCCCCCTTGCAAGACGGGTGGTAACGAGCTGTGGGGGGAAGCCCACGCGACTAGTTCGCGCGGTGCCACAGCAGCCAATCTGTTCTAGAAACAAATGCCTGAAGAGGGCCACACTTGTGTAGAAATTGTCCACATAAAGATGGTACCCCTTGCCAAATAAGGGTGACACCAAGTCCCAGACTGTCTGCCCACTGCTCCCCAGGTAGTCAGGGCAACCGACCGGCTCCAGGGTCTGATCTTTTCCCTCATAGATCCGAAATTTGTGGCTATAGCCTGTGGCCCTTTCACAGAGCTTATACAATTTGACCCCATACCGGGCGCGCTTGCTTGGGATGTATTGTTTGAAGCCAAGGCGCCCGGTAAAATGTATTAGGGACTCGTCTACGCAGATGTTTTGCTCTGGGGTATACAAATCTGCAAATTTCTGGTTGAAGTGGTCTATGAGGGGCCGAATTTTGTGGAGCCGGTCAAAAGCTGGGTGGCCTCTGGGACGGGAGGTGGTGTTGTCGCTAAAGTGAAGGAAATGCAGGATGGCCTCAAATCGTGCCCTGAACATAGCAGCAGAGAACATGGGCATGTGATTTATCAGGTTCGTGGACCAATATGACCGCAATTCATGCTTTTTGGTTAGACCCATGTTGAGGAGAAGGCCCAGAAAATTTTTAATTTCGGAAACTTGGACTGGTTTCCACCGGAAAGCCTGGGCATAAAAGCTTCCCGGGTTGGCGGATATAAATTGAGTGTTTCTGCCACGACTAAGTCTAAGAGCTCCGCAGTCAAGAACAGCTCAAAAAATCCCAGGGCCGAACCGATCTGAGCTGTCTCAACACGAACTCCAGACTGGGCGGTGAAAGGGGGAACTAATGGTGCGGCTGAAGTTGGCGACTGCCAATCAGGGTTTGCCAGCACCTCAGGGATTCTAGGGGCTCTACGGGCCTGTCTGTGCGGTGGCTGCGACGGGGTAACTACTGCACGTGCCACCGTACCAGCTTCAACTGCCCTTCTGGTGCTCGCCACTTCACCATGTCTTACGGCAGTGCTGGTACTAGGTCCAGGGAGGGCTGCGCTGCTGGTGTATGCCTCACCACGTGATCCGACAGCGCCAGCCCCACTCTGCTGCTCTTGAAGCGGATCCTGCGCAACCTGTGGTCTAGCGTCACGGGGCTGGGTACGCCTGGTTCTATCAGGGACCTCCACCTCCTCGTCCGAACTTTGGGTCAGACTGCCACTGCTTTCTACAGGTTCATATTCTGACCCGCTAGATTCGCCAGATGAGGGTTCCCATTCCTCATCCGACTGGGTCAGAATCCTGTAGGCCTCTTCAGAAGAATACCCCCTGTTTGACATTTGGACTACTAAATTTAGGGGTATTTCCTGAGACTACCCAAGAAAAAAAGCAAGCCTGTCTTACAAAGGGGAGGCTAGCGAAGTACCGGAGGCCGCTGCGGTTGATAAAAAATATCAAAACTGATTTTTTTTATCGCCGCAGCGCTTGGAAAGTGATTGTTCAGTGATCAAAAAAATATATTTTTTTTGTCACTGCGGCGGGGCGGGTGTGGGTGAACGCACGTGTGGGCGACCGATCAGGCCTGATCGGGCAAACACTGCGTTTTGGGTGGAGGGCGAGCTAAGGTGACACTAATACAATTATAGATCTGACTGTGATCAGTTTTGATCACTTACAGATACTATAAATGTACAAATGCTGATTAGCGATACGCTAATCAGCGAATCAGTGACAGCGGTGCGGGGGGCTGGGCGCTAACCGACGCTAAACTACCTACCCAAGGGGCCTAAACTATCCTAAAACCTAACAGTCAATACCAGTGGAAAAAAAAAGTGACAGTTTACACTGATCACTTTTTTCCTTTCACTAGGTGATTGACAGGGGCGATCAAGGGGTGATCAAGGGGTTAATTCGGGTGATGGGGGGTGATCTGGGGCTAAGTGTAGTGTTGGTGGGTACTCACAGTGATCTCTGCTCCTCTGCTGGAACCAACCGACGAAAAGGACCAGCAGAGGAGCAGACAAGCCATTTAACACATCATATTTACTAATATGATGTGTTATCTGGCTTTTCATTTGTTTTTCGAAAATCGCCAGCCTGCCAGCCACGATCATTGGCTGGCAGGCTGGTGACGAACTTGTCCTCTAACTTTGAGCGAAATCTCGCGTCTTGCGAGATGACGCGTATATGCATGACTGTGCATGACTGTGCGCAGCGCTGCCGCCTCCGGAACGCGATCCTGCGTTAGGTGGTCCGGAGGCGGTTAAGAGGTTATCAGCAAAAGGAACCTCAATATTTATAATCCTGATTCTGAAGTTTGCAGAAACACCCCATATTTGGTTGTGAACTGGGCACACAACAGGGCTCAGATTGGAAGGAGCTCCATATGGTTTTAGGAGGACAGATTTTGTTGGAATGGTTTTAAGGTATGTCACATTTGAGGAGACTCTGAAACCACCCATAAAGTAACCCCATTTTTGAAGCTACACCACTTAAGTAATTTTTCAAGGTCTGTAATAAACACTTTTATCCCACAGGTGTTTCATAGAATTTAGAAACGCTTGGCTGTAAATGTCATTTTATCCCTAATTTTTGAATTTTCATAAGGGGTACTAAACAAATGTGTTACCCATTTTCTCCTGAATACAGTAACACCCCATATGTAGTGGTAAACTGCTGTATGAGCACCATGAAGGGCTCAGAATGGAAGCCACTATTTGGCTTTTGGAGGGCAGGGGTGGAATAGTTTTTAGACACCATGTCGCATTTGAAGTCACCCTGAGGTACCTGTACAGTGGAAAGTCCCAAAAGTGACCACATTTTGGAACCTAAACCACTCATAGAATTTTTAAATAGGTGTAATGAGCACTTTGATCCAAGAGGCTTTTCATACAATGTAGAAACATTTGGCTGTGAAAATGAAAAATGTAAAAAAAAATTCCAATAAAATGTCACGTTAGGGTCTGTTACGATATACCCCGGTATAGTGAGGGTTAATACCGTTCGGGCGATTCACCTGGCAAAGAGAGCAGTAACCCACGAACACTCGAATCCACCGAATTGGAACCATGCAAAATCCACCTTTCCGGGAACAGGCAAAAGAATATTCCAAAGTAGCAATCCCCCCCCCCCCCCCCCCCCCCTCCCCAAGTACGAGACGAGGCTCCGTATTGATGGTTAAACAGGAACCTGGTTTATTAAGGGCTACCTGCCCGGTATTTATGCAGGTCTCCCACCTGGTGAACACTCCCTAGGGCACCAGAAGGAAGACTGGGACACTGGAGATACAATAGCCAATCACAGTGGTACAGGCATAAACCCTTCCCCTTTAGTTACACAAGCCCTCCCCTCTATCCTGGAGACAATTGGGTAGTAATCCAAATATCTCCCAGGAGAGAGCTAAAACTCCATTTTTATAGTGGGTGAAAAAAAGCATAAAAATACATAAAACACAAAGTACCAAACCGAATAGTGACACTTAACATCTCCAGATAGCTTGAATCTGAGCGCAGATTATGACCGAATGGTGCTCAGATCCTATACACATAGTCCAATTGCCAAGGAGCCAAAGTCTTTCACATAGTCTTTCGGTATGCACGGCTCCATGGCACAGCTATCTGAGGGTAATGTCTTTCGCGTGGTACGTTCCGGACTGGCCGGCGTTCGAATGCAGGAACAAACCAAGAAGGGAGGCTGGCGGCTTTCAGCGGTGTGTGGGAAAAATAGTATCTGTTTTGCGTTCCATAGAATCGTCGTCGAACACTGCTGGACATTCGTGTGTCCAAGATGGCCTCCGCCTCGTGGTTGGTATGCGAACGACGACCACTCATTTCACTTTCTAATGGGGCCAAGAGGTTAACAAGCAGCACACTACCATGCTAGGTGGCCGGCCGTTCGGTAGTTCTTCGGTAGAAAACAAAGGAAAACATGGGGTCTGTACGGGCAAAGCAACAGCCAAACAAACAGACAAATTGAGGGAGAATACAAGCAATCCATATACAGATGGTTCTGTCACGGGGTCCCATTTAGACCACCGTATGGGCTCCGTGCCAGTATTGCAGCTCACAAAACGGCAGGTCAACAATATACAGGCACCAGCTTGTGTGCACTTGAATGAGTCTGCGATACGCAAGACACAGAAACAGATAGGACATGTCCTATCTTTTGCAGAATGGAGGCATGGATTAGAAGCCCAAAGAAGTGCTTCCGTGGTCTTTTGGGTCCGTGCCTCCACACCGCAAAAGATCGGACAAAATACAAAATGTGGAAGGTACACGGACGGAATCCGTGTTTTGCGGGTCTGCAATTTGCAGAGTCCTAAGGCATAAGGCTGGGACAAAGTGACAAAGTCCAGTGGGAAAAAAAAAAACATGAGGTTCCATGCGTTTTTTGGCTGCGGAAAAGCTCAATGGAAAGGTTGAAATCTGCAAGAAATTCTGATGTGTTAATTGAAATGCTGCGTATTTCGAATCTGCAATACAGCAGCTTTCTTTTATGCAGCATATGGAAATTTTCCTCCAATTTTCTGGTACTGTACAACGCTGTTGATTTGCCGCCTCAAATCCACAACATTTCAGTCATATATGAACATACCCTAAAACTGTACATTATAAGGTACATAAATACACAGAAAAAAATGGATAAGATAGATACTATAAATAGATATTGAATGTGTTATGTGCTATTTAATGAAAGGATGGACCTCCTTGCGCTCCTAATGTTTAGATATGTAAAATCAGCCTGGACAGGATGATTCCGCGGCTGTATGTCTTAGAAAGGAGCTGTTGTCCTCCTCAAGATAAAATATAAATTACTAGTATATCACCCATGAGTGATGTAAGACATCAGCGCTGGGGTAACAGACTAAACAGCTACTTCCCTCTAAGTTTTGTTAGATGAATAGGTGGGTGACATTTAGAAAGAAAAGGGAATGAAGCAAAGAACTGTATAATGTTGCGGTATGTATACCAACTATCTTTGTTAAAAGGATATATATATATATATATATATATATATATGGAGTGATTGCAAGCACAAGTGGTGAAAGTGTCCAGTAATAACAATGCGATCTGTACCTGATATGTTTCTGCTTTACTTTCTTTATTAAATGGTTCTGTGGTGTGCCCTTCTTTTCTTTCTTTCTCTTTCTTTTCTTTATCTTTATTCCTGTGTGTGTCTTTAAATAGGAACGTCCTCCTGGCTCACCTACTAGCACGAACGCTGCCCTGGCCGGAAGCACGCGTGGTGCGAGGGAGCTTGTTGTTTCGGTTGCCTGGGAAACCGCTTCGGTGACGTCACCTCTGTAGATACCGTAGCCTCCGTGGGACAAAAAACCTCCTAAGCATTTCGGGGCCTATCGGGCTCCTTCGTCAGGGATCAACACAGGAATAAAGATAAAGAAAAGAAAGAGAAAAATAAAGAAAGAAAAGAAGGGCACACCACAGAACCATTTAATAAAGAAAGTAAAGCAGAAACATATCAGGTACAGATCGCATTGTTATTACTGGACACTTTAACCACTTGTGCTTGCAATCACTCCATATATATATATATCCTTTTAACAAAGATAGTTGGTATACATACCGCAACATTATACAGTTCTTTGTTTCATTCCCTTATGTGCTATTTAGGCTGTGAAGAGTTGGAGGGAGATGATACTCAAATAAATATTTTTTTTCTCCACTGTATTCATTGAATAAAATAAACTGTCAGCTGAAATGTAGAAGGTAAATTCCCCATTAAAAGTGTCCTGTCTGACCCAGGAAGAAGTACAGCTCGCCGGGACCAGATGGCATACACCCCCGTATCCTAAGAGAATTAAGTAATGTCATAGCTAGACCCTTATTTCTGATATTTAAGGACTCTATACTGACAGGGAGTGTTCCACAGGATTGGCGCATAGCAAATGTGGTGCCAATATTCAAAAAGGGTCCAAAAACAGAGCCCAGAAACTATAGGCCGGTAAGTTTAACATCTGTCGTGGGTTAACTGTTTGAAGATTTTCTAAGAGATACTATCTTGAAGTATCTCAATGAAAATAAGCAAATAACGCCATGTCAGCATTGGCTTCATGAGGGATCGGTCATGTCAAACGAATTTAATCAGTTTCTATGAGGAGGCAAGTTCTAGACTTGACAGCGGCGAGTCAATGGATGTTGTATATGTGGACATCTCCAAAGCATTTGACACTACCACATAAAAGTATATAAAAATCGGAATGTTTGGACTGGGGGGAAAATGTCTGTATGTGGGTAAGTAACTGGCTCAGTGCTAGAAAACAGAGGGTGGTTATTAATGGTACACACTAAGATAGGGTCACTGTCCCTAGTGGAGTACCACAGGGGTCAGTATTGGGCCCTAGTCTCTTCAATATATTTATTAATGATCTTGTAGAAGGCTCGCACAGTAAAATATAAATTCTTGCAGAAGACATTTGTGAAGAACCCTCCAGTATCCGTTCAGTTATTTTACCTCCCTGCTACTTAATCCCCATGGATACCTACTCCTAACAATGGACATAGACATCTTTGTGTATCAAGGACATGTGTACACACTTCCAGACACTCCGTCTGCTTCTGGCCACAAGACTGATCTACTTAGTGAAAATACACGAGATAACACTTTGGCCATTGTCTTGGAAAAGACACAGTGATTGCTTGTAAGCCATGTGACCAAGCCCCTGTTTTGTGGAATGAGTTTCCAGGACTCCATTGTCTCGCTGGCTCAGAGGAGGAGTTTGATGCTTTTTAAATTGAATGCCCTTGTTTTCCATTAAACGTGTTTTGTTCCAGCATGAAGCTTTGGCTCCGGTGTGGATTATGTGACACCAGCAATATTTTACTCTGTGGATTCTTGGCGATATTTCATGGGAATAAGAGAATGACAGACGGTAACTCATATTCAGACCGTCACAACACTAAACTGTGTAAAATAATTAACACGGAAGAGGACAGTACACGGCTGCAGATGGATCTGGATAAATTGGAGGCTTGGGAAGATAAGTGGCAGATGGTTATGCACATGGTAAGGAATAATGCAAGTCACCAGTACATACTAAAACGGTAAAACACTGGGTAACACTGACATTGAAAAGGACCTAGGAATTTTAGTGAACCGCAAACTAAGCTGTAGAAACCAGTGTCAGGCAGCTGCTGCCAAGGCCAATGAGATAATGGGTTGCATTAAAAGGGGCATAGATGCCCATGATGAGAACATAGTCCTGCCACTTTACAAATCACTAGTCAGACCACACGTGGAGTACTGTGTACAGTTCTGGGCTCCTGTGAACAGACAAAGCAGAGATGAAGAGGGTTCAGAGGAAAGCAACTAAAGTAATAACTGGAATGGGGGACTACAGTACCCTGAAAGATTATCAAAATTAGGGTTATTCACTTTAGAAAAAACACGACAGAGGAGATCTAATAACTATGTATAAAATATATCAGGGGTCAGTACAGAGATCTCTCCCATCATCTATTTATCCCCAGGACGCGACTGTGATGAGGGGACATCCTCTGCGTCTGGAGAAAAGAAGATTTATTTATTTTTTGTGTACAAAAAGAGGATTCTTTACGGTAAGAGCAGTGAGACTATGGAACGCTCTGTCTGAGGAATTGGTGATGGTGAGTTCACTAAAAGAGTTCAAGAGGCACCTGGATGTATTTCTGGAGTGTAATGCTACTGCAGGCTATAGCTGCTAGAGGTGGTTGTTGATCCAGGGAGTTATTCTGATTACCTGATTGGAGTCGGGAAGGAATTTTTTTCCCCTAAAAAGAGGAAAATTGACTTTTACCCCTTTTATTTTTTTGGATCAACTTGTATAAGTTTATTATTTATATACAAACTTTTTAGATAATTAATATGACTGGATGTCAAAGTAATCACATGTCCTAGGGAGCATACTGATTAGTCTCTGGGGTAAACCTCAGATGCAGTACCTCTTAAGACAGCAGGAGTTACAGAGGTACTATGCGGCTATTTCGATATCCCTCTCCAAACAGCACTAAGCAGAGGGAAATCACTCAAATACTGGTAAGAGCTGTAACTGGATATTACAGCGTTCACACGCCTTGGAGACCATGCTGATTGGTTTCCAGGGTAAAACTCAGTCAGCGGGATCATTTATGCTGTGGAAATACTGATCTCCCTCTCTGACACGGCTCCAGATGGCGACCAAAATGGTCGCCAATGCGACTTAGAATTGCAAAATGGCGACAAGACTTTGTAGACTTGTCACCATTTGCGCCCAGACCCTCCGCTGCTCGGGCGCTTTAAGAAGAACGGGATTTCATACAGCAGACACACAGCAATCCAATAACAGAGCTCCGCACAGTAAAGAGCTCTGTTATTAGTGAGGAGGTTGCTGATTGGTCATAGTTTACGCGGGCTGCCCTGCCATTGGCTGCTCCTCTCACATCACCAGCTTGCTCTTCAGTTATGAAAACGGGGAGCCCGCTCCACGCCAACTGCTCCATAGAACAGGTTAGCTTGACAAGTTTTTCAGCACAACCTAAACATTAGCAAGTGGCTGAGGATCACCTCGCCACTTCACTTGCTAATGGCTGCCGCTGCCCAGTATCCCCCCCCCACCTACCTACCTCTCTCTGCGCACCTCCAATTTTATGCTTTAGTGTGGGGTGGCTTTTCTGGGGTGAGCCTAATAGAAGTGCAATTGTGACCAGTTCCGTCGGTTGGCACATGTGCGGTGGTATGAGGGAGCACTCCGGCATTTGTACAGTCTATGGTACGGTGATGCCACCACGCTGGGGACGCTCAGGTGTGGCTGGCAGTGAAGGGGTTAAGGCTGCAGGTCGTTAAAGTAACAAGCCTGCTATAACGGGCTGATTCAAGAGGCAGCCGCGCAGCCCACCTGCTATGCACATGCACTATGGCTGGAGTCCTGTACCCTCCCTATCTGTCCTTCCCGAACTATGGGCCCACTTAGCGGCAGCAGCCCCTCTACTAAAAACCCAAGGGGCCCTACTGAAGACTCCCTACAAGGGGGCCCCAGGGCTCATGAAGTCTGCCCTTCCCTTTGACTGCCTGGATAACTACCGGTGGGCTCAGCTGTAGGCCTTGCTCAGCCAGCTGGGGCCGGAGCTGGGGCTGAACCGCTCTTACACCAAAGTAGGGGTTCAGGTGAACCCCAGAGTGGATTCGTCTGTTCAGTGTTCACTGGGGCCCCGTACGCTGAAGAGCCGCAAGGGATGGCACCTACTGTGCCGTGCCACACCTGGGCAGCATGCCGAACTGCGTATTGTCACCCCAGTCCGCTTTCCCTGCACCGTAGCCGTGTTCTCCAGACTGTCAGACCGGAGACTGTTCACACTGCCCCCTGCCCAGAGGAAATAGGGGAAGAAGCAAGAGGAAGACTGGGAGACCAATACTGGGACCAAGAGACCCACAATCCAGATGAGACTGCTGGCAGAGGACAGGAATTTCACAACGGGGGTGTATGTAAAGGGTACCTTAAAAAGACTTGTATGCCTGCTTAGTAATTGCTCTGAAGTTACTGGTCATCACCTGTCCCCAATACAAAGGACGTGAGCCCTCCCTTAAGAACTGGTGGTAGAGTGCCCCTAGAGGTTAACCCTGCATCCACAACTGCTACATCAGACCTGTCCTAGAAATACATGTATAACCTGCACTGATCCCGTATTATGCTCCAGAGCCTCATTCACTATTGTGCTGGTGCAGTCACTGTGTACATTACATTACTTATCCTGTACTGATCCTGAGTTACATCCTGTATTATACTCCAGAGCTGCACTCCCTATTCTGCTGGTGGAGTCACTGTGTACATTGCATTACATATCCTGTACTGATCCTGAGTTACATCCTGTATTATACTCCAGAGCTGCACTCACTATTCTGCTGGTGGAGTCACTGTGTACGTTACATTACTTATCCTGTACTGATCCTGAGTTACATCCCCCCAGCAGATTGCAACGCTCCGCTTCTTACTATTTGCAGTCTCCGGTCTAGCACAATCCCGCCAAGTGCCAGAGTCTGCTAAAAACAGCTCTAAGTACATTTTTCAAGGCTCCTGCAAAACGAAGCAAATGTAAATCACTTCCTTAATTTAACTGCCATTTATGGAGCAGGGGAGCACACGCCACTGCCGACTGCTCATGAAGTGCGAGGGAGAGCATGGCGGGAACGGAACCTCTGCTGAGCAAAGACCATGTCCACAGGTGATGTCACACCAGAAGTGCCAGCGTGCCCTGCAGGCTTCTATCTCAATGTGAAGGTTCATGAATGGAAAAATGAATAGCCAAGAGGCTAAAGAAAAACCCATTTCTGACCTTTATGTTACAACACAAATTTGGCGACTGAAAAATGTAATTTGGCTCCTAAATTTTTCAGATTAGGAGCCAATGACTCCTTGATATTTTTTTTTGTCTGGAGCACTGTGACTGGTGGTAACGAGAGAAAGACGGTACAAGCTTGTGTGATCACAAGTCCATGGAAGACCATGAAAAATGGTCACAGGGTAAAGCTCCATGTTCTTGACTTTTAGGAGACAGCCGAGTCATGGAACTGCTATGCATAGGGGCTGTGCAAAGCTGCAGGATGTTTCAGAACGTCCATTTACAGATGCAGGCCGATCACCCGGACGTTTATAGTCAGTGGCGGTTGGAAACTGGTTAACCCCTTCCCGACATATGACATACTAGTACCTCATAGCGGGAAGTGACTTCCAGCAATCTGACATACTAGTACGCCGATCAGTGCAAAGGCCTGGCAGTCACTGATAGCCGGGCCCCTGTTGTATCCGCCTGCATCGCTGTAAAAGCCGATGCTGGTGGATTAACACCTTTTATGCCACGGTTGTAGAGGTTGTTTGCGGACAGTCAGGGTCTCCATTGGGAGCTGCAGTGACAGGGACCAGATGTATGAGAAAGCAGCCCAATGCCTTGCAGAGGCATCAAGGCTTGCCTTCTATGGAAGCCTAGGAGATCCGTCTCCTAGGCAACTCACAGTGTAATACACTGACAGACATTACAATATAATAGATGTAATGCATTGCAGAGGGGATTAGACCGCTAAAAGTTTAAGTCCCAGAGTGGGACAAAAATTTAGTTAATTAAAAAAAAGTGTTTTTCATAATAACAAAAAAAAATATTCAAGTAAAAAAAAGCCCCGTTTTATGGTTCCATAAATGTTTTTTTAATGTGTAAAACAAATAAATATTACAAAAATGGAGACATATTAGCCATCACTGCGTCTGTAACGACCTGTGCTATAAAAATATCACATGAGGTGAATCCCGTCAAAAAAATTTAATAAACTGCCACAACAACTATTTTTTTTGTCACCAAAGTGTAATATTAAATTATCAAAAAATGATAAGTACCCAAAAATGATACCAATAAAAACGTCAACTCTTCCTGCAAAATACAAGCCTCTACACAAGACGATCGGCAGAAAAAAAGGCTTTCAGAAAATGGAGACACAAAAACATGATTTAAAAAAAATATATAATGCTTTATTATGTAAAACTGAAACAAGAAAGTAGACATATTTGATATTGTCACGTCCGTAACAACTTGCTCTATAAAAATAGCGCATGATCTAACCTGTCAGATGAACACTAGATAGCAAAAAAAGTAAACAGTGCCAGATCAGAATTTTTTTTGTTACCTTGCCTCACAAAAAGCATAATATAAAGCAATCAAAAATCATATGTACCCCAAAATAGTATCAATAAAACTGTCACCTTATCAAGTAGTTTCCAAAATGAGGTCACTTTTCAGTTGTTTGGATTTCTCTGATAGGATGGACGTCCGACGGTGACGGTAAACAGACGTTCATATAAATAGACGCCAGTTCCCCTTCCTGTCAGACCTCCATTCCTCACCATTCAATCAACATAATACATGTATGAAGTTTTATGAATAAGAAAGATTGCCCTAGATATAATGTTTGGAAAATATATGGAAAATATTGACGCATATAAGTGAAAAATAAGGATATATGTATTTTCAGGACTGGTAGATTCGAGCCGCACAAAAAACACACATGAAACGCATTGATAAAGTAAGTGCATTTTTTGACCAACTGTGATTTAGTAGATGGTAAATGTAGCAACATCAACGGGTAGTTATTAACACTCCATTTTTAGGAATAGAGATAGCATATAGCAATGTGTATTTAAATATAAAGATTTTACATGTACTTTTAGGACTAGTAGATTCGAGCTGCACAAGAAATGCACATAAAAAGCATTGATAACACATGTGTGTTTTTTGACCAACTGTGATTTAGTAGATGGAAAATGTATAGTAACATCAACGGGTAGTTATCAACACTCCATTTATAGGAACAGAGGTAGGATATATGATGAAGCAATGTGTATTTAAGAATGGAAAGCTTTTAAAAAAATGTCTGTTTGCAAGAAAGGGGAAAGAAATATTTGATTTGATGAAATCCACAGTATTCCATTCGACTATTTGCCTTGAGAGCAATTAAACGTCAACCATATAAAAGAAGGAGTTGCCATTACTGTAGTACCACTAAGGAAGGAGAAACTATCTCTGAAACGCATTTCCGTTAATACAGTAACGAAAATACGAAAAGGAACATCACAGATATGGGAGACTGAAAATATCGCATTAAACTACTGTAACAAAAGCCACTCCTCGAACTCGCCCTAGTACCTGACGGCAACAAACAACAATCCACTTCCTGATCACGTGGCACTCCCCAGACACGCGAGACGCTGCGGGGAAAGTGACCCGCCGCCTAGACGGATCCAACACGAATGGCAGAGTGAGAGAGCAACACTGGCTAAGTGGACAGCATCACAAACACAGAAGCGGGTAACGTACTGACATGATAAATTGTGTCTAAAGCACTATTTGCACTTTTCACATAACAAAGAGACTAACAACGTTAACCCGCCATTAATCTATGCATGTGTCTGCTAGTGCTGCTGAAAACCAATGAAGGACTATAAATGCAATATAACAAGGAGCTACCTGTGAATAACAATAACTAGCGGAGGACTAAAATACTAACATTAGGCATTGGATATAATGCAATATTGTTTTTAGGAAAATAAAAACCATTTCTCTTGAAAGTGAGATTAATACTAGAGAGCACCAAAGTGACATCTGGATGTGCAACTGAATACTGCGCAGTATTTTGTATATTTGATATCTTGTTGTATATTATGTGTTATATTTTAAGATTTTATTATTTGAGATTTTTTAAGAATAAATAATTTAATAACTACAAATGGAGTGATCTATGCAACCCCAAATATGGAGTGCCAACCAGCCTTTATAAACAATATAAATTTTTACAAAAAGACATAGGGGTGTGTCTGCTGGAGTGTGCACCGTACCGTGTTGGAGTGAGGTTTGAGCCACTGGAAAGTACATATCTAGCTGGATTAAAGATGGATTAAAATGGAAAAAGCCAAAAAAGTTACTTTTTGAAATTTCATCTCCATTTACCTTTAAATCTTGTGGAATACCTAAATGGTTAACAAAGTTTGTAAAATCATATTTAAATAACTTGAGGGGTGTAGTTTCTAAAATGGTGGTTTCTATTATGTAAGCCCCACAAAGTGACTTCATAAATGAACTGGTCCTTGAAAAGTGTGTTTTGGAAATTTTCTTAAAAATTTCTAAGCTTTCTAATATCCTAAAAAATAAGACATATAGGAAATGTTAAGTAATAAATATTTTATGAACTAAGATTATCAATTTTAAAAGCAGAGAAAGTGAAATTTTGAACATCGCACATTTTTTCAATTTTTTTTAAAAATAAAGTTGATATATCGACTTAAAATTTACCAATATCATGAAGTACAATGTGTCACCAGAAAAAAATAAATCGCAGAATGGCTTAGATAAGTAAAAGTGTTCCAAAGTTATTACCACATAAAATGACACATCAGATTTGCAAAAAAATGGCCTGGGCAGGAAGGTGAAAACTGATGAAGGGTAGAAGGGGTTAAAGTATAACTGTCGTATTTTTTTTATTTTTTTTTTGGAGTATTGGATTGTGGTGATTAATATCACCTTGGTGGCCCTATTTTAAGTTTTCACTGTGCATTCAATTACCCCTTAATTCCACATTTTTGTCCCCTGTACTGCCTACTTTTACCTGTGCTTAAAATAGGATTGCTAGGCAACGGAGCTTGCAAGGTCACATTACTGACAGCCAGGGACTGTAAGTAAATGATTAAAGCCAGGTCCTCCCCAGCAGCTGATAACAGTGCCTGGGCTGTGTGCACTTCTCCCTGTCCCTGCGCTTGGCAGACGCTCCCTCACTCAGCAGAGCTGGAGAAGTAGAGTTGAATCAGCGCAGACCAGGGAAGGGAGATCTGCCGTCTGCTCAGTGTATAAATGAAAGCAACATGTGGTAAGAGGATCCCTTTGTGCTGCAGAAGATTAACCCTTTAGGGGGGAGAGCTCTGGTTACTGACACTTTTGGGGGGCTATTGTTATTGGCTAGTGAGGGCAGGCGGGATTAGCCTCAGGGTGAGGGCAGTGGCGGCCATCTTAACTGAATAGTGAAATTGCAGACTGGTTGCTAAGGGCTGAATCTTATTAAATATGGGTAAGGGATCTTTCACACTTGCGTTGTCCGGATCCGGCGTGTACTCCATTTGCCGGAATTACACGCCGGATCCGGAAAAACGCAAGTGAACTGAAAGCATTTGAAGACGGATCCGTTCAGTGTTACTATGGCAGCCAGGACGCTAATAAAGTCCTGGCTGCCATAGTAGTAGTGGGGAGCGGGGGAGCAGTATACTTACAGTCCGTGCGGCTCCCGGGGCGCTCCAGAATTACGTCAGAGCGCCCCATGCGCATGGATGACGTGATCCATGCGACACGTCATCCATGCGCATGGGGCGCCCTGACGTCACTCTGGAGCGCCCGGGGAGTCGCACGGACGGTAAGTATACTGCTCCCCCGCTCCCCACTACACTTTACCATGGCTGCCAGGACTTTAGCGTCTTGGCAGCTATGGTAACCATTCAGAAAAAGCTAAACGTCGGATCCGGCAATGCGCCAAAACGACTTTTAGCTTAAGGCCGGATCCGGATTAATGCCTTTCAATGGGCATTAAATCCGGATCCGGCCTTGCGGCAAGTGTTCAGGATTTTTGGCCGGAGCAAAAAGCGCAGCATGCTGCAGTATTTTCTCCGGCCAAAAAACGTTCCGGTCCGGAACTGAAGACATCCTGATGCATCCTGAACGGATTTCTCTCCATTCAGAATGCATTAGGATAAAACTGATCAGGATTCTTCCGGCATAGAGCCCCGACGACGGAACTCTATGCCGGAAGAAAAGAACGCAAGTGTGAAAGAGCCCTAAGTCAGTCTAATAGTAACTGATTCTGGAATATCATGTTATTAGTAACTACATATATGAAAATTGAAATTAGGGTCTAAGTGTGACAGTTATCCTTTAAAGTAAGAATAATAAACAAAATTTAATGAATAAAACATTTCTGACAGTTAAAAAAATAAATAAGTTACCAATATAGCCACCTTTTTCAATAACAGTCATAAGTAGGGTTGAGTGAACTTTAGGATTTTTGGACCGCGGACCCGAACCAGAACATTTCAGTAAATGTTCGGGTTCGGTGTTCGGCGAGTTAATGACGCTTTTTGAAAGGCTGCAGAGCAGCCAATCAACAAGCGTTTAACTCGTGTGCCCTTAGAAGCCATCACAGCCATGCTTACTAATGGCATGGCTGTGATTGGCCAGTGCAGCATGTGACCCAGCCTTTATATAAGGTGTTTCGCCAGTGCCGATAACGCCGTTCTCAGCGTTACTATCCCACTTCTATGCCTCCTTGAAAAAACAATGCTGGTGATGATGGAAGAGGATGGAAGAGGATGTTGCACAGGAGAAGGAAGAGGGATCATTTCATAGGGTTTCCGGCCAGTCATTCACAAGTGGCTTCGAGGGTGGGTTCCTGCACCCACAAACGCAAGGTACACAATTGTCCAGCATGGGCACAGTTCTGGAGGATGACGAGGTGGAGGATGAGGATATGGAGGAGAAGGAACAGTGTTCACAGCAGGGTGGCACCCAAACCAGCTCATGGCCATCACTGGTGCCTGGCTGGGGGGATACAGAGGACACAGACGATACACCTCCCACAGAGGACAGCTTTTCGTTGCCTCTGGGCAGCCTGGCACACATGAGCGATTACATGCTGCAGTGTCTCTGCAACGACCGCCGAGTTGCCCACATTCTAACTTGAGCTGATTACTGGGTGGCCACGCTGCTGGAAACCAGTTACAAAGACAATGTACCGTCCTTAATTTCGTCACTGGAGCGTAATCATAAGATGCGCGAGTACAAGCGCACACTGGTAGACGTGCTGCTGGTGGCATTCCCACCTGACAGCGGGGGAACAGTGGAAGCACAAGGCGAAGGCAGGAGGAGGAAGAGGTCGCCAATGCAACTGGGGCACCAACGCAGCTGGGGCACCACTAGCACCTCAGAAGGCCGAAATGTGAAAAAGCTTTGTCAGCACGCCACAACAATCAGCACCACCAGCTGATATGGAACTTCTTAACAGGATGCAGCATTTCAGCAACATGGTGGAGCAGTACGTGTGCACACGCCTACACGTACTGAATGACGGGTCTTCCCCCTTCAATTTCTGGGTCTCCAAATTGGGCACATGGCCTGAGCTTGCCCTTTACGCCTTGGAGAAGCTGGCCTGCTCTGCAGCCAGTGTATTGTCTAAACGTGTGTTTAGCACGGCAGGGGGCGTTATCACAGACAAGCGCAGCCGCCTGTCCAAAGCCAATGTGTACAAGCTCGCGTTCATTAAAATGAAACAGGCATGGATCCCACAGGACTTGTCCGTAACTTGTGCAGAATAGACATGTATACTGGCCTTAACCAGCCGTTGTTATACTACAGCGCAATTGCTCATTGTTGTATTTTGGATATTTCACACTCTTTTGGAGTGTACCCTAATAAAAAATTTAAATAAAATAAATTTCATTAATTTGACTGTTACATATTCGGGTGAAATTCACAAATTTTTGGGTGTAATATACCCCTGTTGTACCTAGAAGACAGGTAAATAAATTTCACTAATTTGTCTGTTACATTCATGGGTGACATTTCACCATTTTTGCCACGATTAAACCCCTGCTCTGGATAGGTGATAGGGACATACATTTCAAAAAATCGTCTGTTACATTGTCAGGTGACATTGTACCAATTTTGCCGTATACAAACCCCTACTCTGCATGGGTGACAGGGAATTAAATTTCAAAAATTCTTCCTTTCATTCAATGCTTAAAGGGTTTCTGTCACCCCGCAAAACTCATTTTTTTTTTTTTTTGGATAGTTAGATTCTTCATAGTGCGATATAGGAGAATATAATGCTCTTACTTTCATGCGGCCGATTCTTTATAAAACAAACTTTTATAATATGTAAATGAGGGCTCTACCAGCAAGTAGGGCGTCTACTTGCTGGTAGCTGCTGCAGAAATCCGCCCCCTCGCCGTGTTGATTGACAGGGCCAGCCGTGATCTCCTCCTCCGGCTGGCCCTGTCAGTAATTCAAAAATCGCCCTACTTGCTGGTAGAGCCCTCATTTACATATTATAAAAGTTTGTTTTATAAAGAATCGGCCGCATGAAAGTAAGTAAGAGCATTATATTCTCCTATATCGCACTATGAGGAATCTAACTATCCAAAAAAAAAAAAATGAGTTTTGCGGGGTGACAGAAACCCTTTAAACTTTACCAACTTGTCCCACATTTGCGCTTCAATAATTTGTCCCACTTTTCCGCTTGATCATATTTAATTTTAAAAAATTAACCTCCCTTGGATGTGGTCTCTCATTCTCACGCTCCCTCTCCCACGTGGAACCCTGATTCGCCGATAACCGTGATCAAAATGGTAGGCTCAGAAAAGAACATATCCAAATGAATCGTGGACGTCACGTTGACGTGCGATCAGGCAGAAGTTATCTAGAGTCAACAAAGCGGCAGCAGGGCCTCTACTGTCTAAAGTTTCCAAATCCTAAATACCCAAGTGACATTCCCTATAATTTTTTATTAATCATTCCAATAACAGGGCAACTAAAGAGTCCTGTATTGTTATTTATCGACACTACCTCCCCAAGTCTGGAGTGGGTAATTGCCGCACGCCCCCTCCTTTCCTTCGATTCTTCCGTTTTAATGACTTCTCCCACACATTTCGATCACAATTAAATTTCATCCATTGATATTCCTTGGATGTGCTATCCCTTTCTCACGCTCCCTTTCCGGCATGGGACCCTGAACGGCGTGGAACCCTGATTCGCCGAAAACCGTGATCAACATGGAAAATAACATAGAAATTTGATAGAGCAGATATCAAATTGGATTGTGAAAATCACGGGGACGTGCGACATGGTGGGGCAGTATGTGTGCACACGCCTACATGAACTAACTGATGGATCTGGGTCTCCAAATTGGGCACATGGCCTGAGCCTGCCCTTTATGCCCTGCAGCCAGTGTATTGTCTGAACGTTTGTTTAGCACGGTTGGAGGGGGTTATAACAGGTTATATTTCCCAATGTTTTGGGGTGTACCCTAATTTAAAAAATGAAATTTAAAACCAAAAATCAGTGTAGGCTACATCCTCCTCCTCCTCCACCATCACCACTACCACCTACACTGCCACATCCACGGCTCCTCAACCTCCTACTATATATGGACCTCGTCCACCTAGATCAAGATTATAATTTTTTCTTTTTACGTATTTTATTTGAAGTTATTTCCCTATCCACATTTGTTTGCAGAGCACTTGCTATGGTCGTAACCAGATTTTGCTGGCATTTGCAGCCCTCTAGCCCTTTCCCTGACAATTTTAGTGCTCAAAAGTTCGGGTCCCCATTGACTTCAATGTGGTTCGGGGTCAAGTTCAGGTCCCGAACTCAAACTTTTTTGTGAAGTTCGGCCAAACCCGACACACCCGAACATCCAGGTGTCCGCTCAACTCTTCCATCCATGGAGTCTGTCGGTTTCATAATCTGTTGATTATGAACTTTTTGTGCAGCAGCAACCATAGCCTCAGCCTGGAGGCTGAGGCTATGGTTGCTGCTGCACAAAAAGTTCATAATGTTCGGACAGGTGTACTGTTTTCCTTAAATGTACTGTTTCCTTAACTGTAAATTTCCCCTATAACCCATTCGCTACCAGTGCCATACAGCGGGCGCCATGGCTGGAGACCTGCAGCTAATGATCACAACTGGCAATAATGCCAATTGCGGTCATTAAAGCCTTTACATGGCGTGATCAAGTGTTATCACTCCATCTAAAGGCTAAAAAATCCGATACCGCCATCCACTGTGGCCAATGAGGATGCCGATAATTGGTTTCAACATGCTGGGTCTCTCTGAAGAGACCCAGGAAACTAGAGCTGCAATTCTTATTTTGGCCAGCAGGTGGCAGGTAAACAGCAGAAATGAGCAATTCTAATACCATTATGGATCTATATTAAACATAACGGTACAAAATACAAGCTACAAAACCATAAAAAAAATACATAAATTTTTTTAAAAATATAAACATCATGGGCACTACCACATCCAAAAACACCCTCACTATTAAAATATAAAAATACATTTCCAATGCGGCAAATAGCGTAATGGAAAAAAGGGTCAAAATGGCTGCTTCGCTATTTTTTCAACGCTTCTCTTACCCCCCAAAAATTTAATAAATGTGATCAAAAAGTCTCACACACTCCACTCCAACATAATATAGATAAAAACTACAGATCATCCTGCAAAAAATTAGCCCCCGATACAGCTAAGGAGATATAACTATAAAAAAAAGTTATGGAGTCAGAATATGTGATGTTAAAAAAAAAAAAGTATTATAATTCTTGAAAGACGCAGACTTTTTCCTGTATGCAATGTAGAAAGTATCTTCTAAAACTGGCAGTAGGTTTGAAAGTTGATTTTAAGACCATCTTCAACACAAAAAGGTCCAACTAGCTCATCTTTAATAATACCAGCGTATAGCAGTAACCCACCACCACCTTGTTGGTGTCCAAGTAGAAGTGGAGCTCTGTGTTCATTACTGATCCAGCCACAGGCCCATCCATCTGATCTATTAGGAGTCACTCTCATGTCATTGGTCCATAAAACCTTTGAAGAATTTGGCCCAGTCTTGATGTTTCAACTTAGGCCTCCTGCACACGACCGTTGTGTGCACCCGTGGCAGTTGTGCCGTTTTCCGTTTTTTTTTCGCGGACCCATTGACTTTCAATGGGTCCGTGGAAAAAACGGAAAATGCACCGTTTTGCAGCCGCATCCGTGATCCGTGTTTCCTGGCCCTGAAAAAAATATGACCTGTCCTATTTTTTTCACGGCCAACGGTTCACGGACCCATTCAAGTCAATGGGTCCGTGAAAGAACACGGATGCACACAAGATTGGCATCCGTGTCCGTGATCCGTGGCGGTCAGTTACTTTTTATACAGACGGATCCGAAGATCCGTCTGCATAAAAGCTTTTTCATAGCTGAGTTTTCACTTCGTGAAAACTCAGAACCGACAGTATATTCTAACACGGAGGCGTCCCCATGGTGATGGGGACGCTTCAGGTTAGAATATACTAAAAGAACTGTGTACATGACTGCCCCCTGCTGCCTGGCAGCCCCCCCCCCCCCCCCTGTAGTTAACACATTGGTGGGCAGCCCCCCCCCCCCCCTGTAGTTAACACATTGGTGGCCAGTAGGCCCCCCTTCCTGTAGTTAACACATTGGTGGCCAGAGGGCCCCCCTCCCTCCCCTGTAGTTAACTCGTTGGTGGCCAGTGGGCCCTCTCCCCTGCCTCCCCCTCCTAATTAAAATCTCCCCCCCATCATTGGTGGCAGCGGAGAGTACCAATCGGAGTCCCAGTTTAATCGCTGGGGCTCCGATTGGTAACCATGGCAACCAGGACGCTACTGCTGTCCCGGTTGCCATGGTTACTTAGCAATTTGTAGAACCATTATACTTACCTGCGAGCTCTGCGTCCGGCCGGGAGCTCCTCCTACTGGTAAGTGACAGGTCATGTCACTTACCAGTAGGAGGAGCTCCCAGCCGGATGCAGACATCGCAGCTCGCAGGTAAGTATAATGGTTCTACAAATTGCTAAGTAACCATGGCAACCGGGACTGCAGTAGCGTCCTGGTTGCCATGGTTACTGATCGGAGCCCCAGCGATTAAACTGGGACTCCGATCGGTACACTCCGCTGCCACCAATGATAGGGGGGAGATTTTAATTAGAAGGGGGAGGGAGGGGAGAAGGCCCACTGGCCACCAACGAGTTAACTACAGGGGAGGGAGGGGGGGGCCCACTGGCCACCAACGAGTTAACTACAGGAGAGGGAGGGGGGGCCGGCCGCACTGGCCACCAATGAGTTAACTACAGGGGAGGGGGGGGGGGCGGCCGCACTGGCCACCAATGAGTTAACTACAGGGGAGGGAGGGGGGGGGGGCCGGCCACACTGGCCACCAATGTGTTAACTACGGGGGGGGGCTGCCCCCTGCTGCCTGGCAGCACCTGCCAGGCAGCAGGGGGCAGTCATGTACACAGTTATTTTAGTATATTCTAACCTAAAGCGTCCCCATCACCATGGGAACGCCTCTGTGTTAGAATATACTGTCGGATTTGAGTTTCACGATGTAACTCAAATCCGACGGTATATTCTAACAGAGGCGTTCCCATGGTGATGGGGACGCTTCAAGTTAAAATATACCATCGGATTGGAGAAAACTCCGATCCGATGGTATATTAACTCCTGACTTTACATTGAAAGTCAATGGGGGACGGATCCGTTTGAAATTGCACCATATTGTGTCAACGTCAAACGGATCCGCCCCCATTGACTTGCATTGTAATTCAGGACGGATCCGTTTGGCTCCGCACGGCCAGGCGGACACCAAAACGACTTTTTTTTCATGTCAGTGGATCCTCCAAAAATCAAGGAAGACCCACGGACGAAAAAACGGTCACGGATCACGGAAAAACGGAACCCCGTTTTGCGGACCGCAAAAAAATACGGTCGTGTGCATGAGGCCTTATGTGTCTTGTTCAGTGGTAGTCAGGTTTCAGGCTTTCTTACCCTGGCCATCCATCTGATTTCCTTAACTGATTTCCCTTAACTGAGCACTGAACACCTTGTACTTCGGGGAACTCTAGGGAGGCTGCAGTTCTGTAATGTGACAGCACTGGAGGATAATGGGTTCCTGGTTGCTTCATGTTTGATTGTTCTCAAATCTTTGGCAGTTAATGCGTTTCTTTTTTTCTTAACATGTTTCTTGTGACCCTGTTGACCATTTGATGGCTCTGTGATCACGTCCCAATATGATAGCAATTTAAATTGAAAGATTTTTTTACTTTTCAGGATCAGCAAAATATTTTTGGCCCATTTTCCCAGAGGAAAACAAGTTGCTTAATAATTATGCACACCATGATATAGAGTCTTGATCTCCTTAGGCAAAACCTTCTCTCACTACACATCACCTGATATGCTTCAATCCAATAAGCATTCAAGTTTAATCAGCGTGGAGTTAATAAATGCATAAAATGATGATATGGTCAAAATACTCACTTTGCCTAATAATTATGCACACAGTGTAGTGATCTCATTAGTTAGCTATATTTGTTACAAAAAAAGACATCTTAACTAATTTACCAAATAATCTTACCGGAGTACATCGTGTCCAACAAATTCAAATAATCGGCATATGCTGTCTCCTATAATGGTAGAGCGTAAATGACCCACATGCATTTCTTTGGCAATATTTGGAGAAGAGAAATCAACGACAACCTGAAACATAAATTTTACATTAATTAGGAATTACCACCTTCCTCTCATTCTTCCAGAATCAAATTTTTGAGATTATTGTGAATGTCCCTTTGTTGGAAGAAACCAAAACTCAGGCCCTTGTTCTAGCCTTAGCTCTTATACTAGTGCTTGACTAAGGATGGAGTGCTGCAAGTGAGGATTCATTTCTTCTCAGATCAAGGCATCAAAGGGATTCTCCTGGACTTAATTATTTAAGTAAATGGGAGCAGAGCTGCATTAGCCAGGCTACACAACACATTGGAGGAAGCAATGGATAGAAGCTCCAGTGCCAGGTTCAAGCATCGGAGCTCCTGCAAACAGCTGATGCCTAGGGTGCAAAAAGTAGTAACCTTGCTAATCTATCCTTCAGCTCACTGAAGGATAACATTACGGTACGAAATACTAATAGAAATCTATGAATACAAAAAAAAAAAATTCTCTGATAACATATATTAAAAGATTCTTATATTCACCTGTACTGTTGATATTTGCAAGGATTGTTGAAAGGAACCTTAAAGTTCTTCTGAAACAAACAGTTTTTCATTCTGAACAACTTTTGCAGTACAAGGCTAGCATAGGGGTTTCGTAAGGGAGCATGGGTGCTTTTTGGAGTAGATCACACTACCTCACTTGAGAGCAGGACTTAACCCTTAAGGACAAGGCCATTTGTTGCAAATCTGACATGTGTCACTTTACGTGGTGATAACTTTGAAACGCTTTTACTTATCCAGGCCATTCTGAGAGTGTTTTCTCGTCACATATTGTACTTCATGACAGTGGTAAAATTGAGTATAAAAAAAAAACAACTTCAAATTTACCCAAAATTTGGAAAAAATAGCAAATTTCAAATGTCAATTTCTCTACTTTTATAATAGATAGTAATACCTCCAAAAATAGTTAATACTTTACATTCCCCATATGTTTATTTCATGTTTGGATTTTGTGAATGCCATTTTATTTTTTGGGGACGTTACAAGGGTTAGAAGTTTAGAAGCAAATCTTGAAATTTTTCAGAACATTTCAAAAACCCACTTTTTCAAGACCAGTTCAGGTCTGAAGTCACTTTGTGAGGCTTACATAATAGAAACCACCCAAAAATGACCCCATTTTACAAACTACAACCCTCAAGGTATTCAAAACTGATTTTACAAACTTTGTTAACCCTTTAGGTGTTCCACAAGAATTAATGGAAAATAGAGATAAAATTTTTAAATGTCACTTTTTTGGCAGATTTTCGATTTTAATAAATTTTTTCCAGTTACAAAGCAAGGGTTAACAGCGAAACAAAACTCAATATTTATGGCCCATATCCTGTAGTTTACAGAAACACCCCATATGTGGTCGTAAACTGCTGTACGGGCACACGACAGGGCGCAGAAGTAAAGGAACGCCATACGGTTTTTGGAATGGCAGATTTTGCTGGACTGGTTTTTTGACACCATGTCCCATTTGAAGCCCCCCTGATGCACCCCTGGAATAGAAACTCCAAAAAAGTGACCCCATTTTGGAAACTATGGGATAAGGTGGCAGTTTTGTTGGTACTATTTTAGAGTAGAGTAAATATAATTTTTGGTTGCTCTATATTACACTTTTTGTGAGGCAAGGTAACAAGAAATAGCTGTTTTGGCACAGTTTTTATTTTTTGTTATTTACAACATTCATCTGACAGGCTAGATTATGTGGTATTTTCATAGAGCAGGTTGTCACTGACGCGACAATACCAAATATGACTACTATTTTGTAGTGCGTATGACTTTTTGATCGCTTGCTATTGCACTTTTTGTGATGTAAGGTGACAAAAAAAATAGCTTTTTTGACACCGTTTTTATATAAAAATATTTTTTTATGGTATTCACCTGAGGGGTTAGGTCATGTGATATTTTACGCGGCGATACCTAATATATCTACTTTTTTATTTATTTATGTAAGTTTTACACAATGATTTCATTTTTGAAACAAAAAAAGAATAATTCATGTTTGTTTTAGTGTCTCCATAGTCTGAGACATAATTTGTTCAGTTTTTGGGCGATTAATTTAGGTAGGGTATGATTTTTGCGGGATGAGATGACGGTTTGATTGGCACTATTTTGGGGTGCGTTTGACTTTTTGATCGCTTGCTATTACACTTTTTGTGATGTAAGGTGACAAAAAATTGCTTTTTTTTTTACACAGATTTTATTTTTTACGGTATTCACCTGAGAGGTTAGGTCATGTGATATTTTTATAGAGCAGGTTCTTACAGACGCGACGATACCTAATATGTATACTTTTTTTATTTACTTAAGTTTTACACAATACCCGCATTTTTTAATTTAAAAAAAATGATGTTTTAGTGTCTCCATATTCTGAGCCATATTTTTTTTATTTTTTGGGCGATTGTCTTAGGTAGGAGCTCATTTTTGGGGGGATAAGGTGACGGTTAGATTGGTACTATTTTGGGGGGCATACTCCTTTTTGATCACTTGGTGTTGCACTTTTTGTGATGTTAAGTGACAAAAATTGCTTTTTTTTTTACACCGTTTTAATATTTTTTTCTTTTTATGATATTTATCGGACAGGGTGGATCATGTGATATATTTATAGAGCCAGTCAGTACGAACGCGGCAATACCTAATATGTGTGTTTTAAAAAAAATAAAATTATTACAAAATAAGGGTAAAGGGGCGTTTTTTTTTTTTTCTTTTTTAACTTTGTTAATTTTATTACTTTATTAATTTATTAAACACTTTTTTTAAACTTTTTTTTTTCTTAACTTTATTTCTGATGTTCACTTTTGGGGGTGTGATCCCCTCTGCAATGCATTACAATACATCTGTATTATAATGCATTGCCTGTTAGTGTATTACACAGAGTAATACACTAAGGCCTCTTTCACACGGGCGTTGCGGGAAAATGTGCCGGTGCGTAGCGGGAACACCCGCGATTTTTCTGCGCGGGTCCAAAACATTGTAATGCGTTTTGCACTCGCATGACAAAAATCGCGCGTGTTTGGTACCCAAACCCAAACTTCTTCACAGAAGTTCGGGCTTGGGATCGGTGTTCTGTATATTGTATTATTTTCCCTTATAACATGGTTATAAGGGAAAATAATAGCATTCTGAATACAGAATGCATAGTAAAACATCGCTGGAGGGGTTAAAAAAAAATTAAAAAAATTTAACTCACCTAAGTCCACTTGTTCGCGGCCCGGCATCTCCTTCTGGCTTCATCTGATCTCTGTGCAGCAACAGGACCTGTGGTGACGTCATTCTGGTCATCACATGGTACGTCACATGATCTTTTACCATGGTGATTCACCATGGTAAAAGGTCATGTGACGTACCATGTGATGACCGGAGTGACATCATCAAAGGTCCTTGACCTATAATTAATGCTCACCACAGGTCCTATTCAGTAAAGGGGACAGAAGGAGATGCCGGCATCGCGAACAAGTGGACTAAGGTGAGTTAAATGATTTTTTAACCCCTCCAGCGCTGTTTTACTATGCATTCTGTATTCAGAATGCTATTATTTTCCCTTCTAACCATGTTATAAGGGAAAATAATAATGATCGGTTCTCCATCCCGATCGTCTCCTAGCAACCATGCGTGAAAATCGCACCGCATCCGCACTTGCTTGCGGATGCTTGCGATTTTCACGCAACCCCATTCATTTCTATGGGGCTTGCGTTACATGAAAAACGCACAAAGAGGAGCATGCTGCGATTTTCACGCAACGCACAAGTGATGCGTGAAAATCACCGCTCATGTGAACAGCCCCATAGAAATGAATGGGTCAGGATTCCGTGCGGATGCTGTGCGTTCACCTCCCGCAACGCATCCGCGCGGAAAACTCGCTCGTGTGAAAGGGGCCTAACAGGTTGCCTAGGAGACCCAGCCTAAGGCTGGATCTCCTCGGCTCCCATAGAAGGCAGGTCCCGATGCCATGCAAGGCATTGGGCAGCCTCTACATCCAGTTCCGATCACCGCCCGCCGCGCGGGGGTGATCGAAAATACACAGGGTGTAAAGGTACGCCCTGTGTCTTTAAGTACCGGGACATCAGGGCTTACCTGTACGCCCCGTGTCCGTAAGAGGTTAAAGAGGACATGTCACCAAAAATGCAATGCAATCTGAAACCACCATGCTATAGAGCATGAGTGCACAAGCTTTTTTGGTCTGGGGCCCGCATTGTCACATAGCTCAAGGGGCCAAAAAATATATAAAAAATTAAAATCGGACTCATTTGCATCGGCGTATTACAAACCAATGCAAAGTGAATGGGGAGGTATGATCACTACCACAGTCATTTTGCCTTCATTCAGTTCCATTGAATATTGGTAGCCCATCCCTAATTACACAGGGAGATGTGCTGCCGATAATTGTAAACCTTTCATCCTGATAAAATATGTAAATCAGCTGACAAACAATTCCTTGTTTATCTACTAATCAGGTGCAAAACTACAGTCGTGGCCAAAAGTTTTGATAATGACACAAATATTAGTTTTCACAAAGTTTGCTGCTAAACTGCTTTTAGATCTTTGTTTCAGTTGTTTCTGTGATGCAGTGAAATATAATTACACGCACTTCATACGTTTCAAAGGCTTTTATCGACAATTACCTGACATTTATGCAAAGAGTCAGTATTTGCAGTGTTGGCCCTTCTTTTTCAGGACCTCTGCAATTCGACTGGGCATGCTCTCAATCAACTTCTGGGCCAATTCCTGACTGATTGCAACCCATTCTTTCATAATCACTTCTTGGAGTTTGTCAGAATTAGTGGGTTTTTGTTTGTCCACCAGCCTCTTGAGGATTGAAAACAAGTTCTCAATGGGATTAAGATCTGGGGAGTTTCCAGGCCATGGACCCAAAATGTCAATGTTTTGGTCCCTGAGCCACTTAGTTATCACTTTTGCCTTTGAGCACGGTGCTCCATCGTGCTGGAAAATGCATTGTTCTTCACCAAACTGTTGTTGGATTGTTGGAAGAAGTTGCTGTTGGAGGGTGTTTTGGTACCATTCTTTATTCATGGCTGTGTTTTTGGGCAAAATTGTGAGTGAGCCCACTCCCTTGGATGAGAAGCAACCCCACACATGAATGGTCTCAGGATGCTTTACTGTTGGCATGACACAGGACTGATGGTAGCGCTCACCTTTTCTTCTCCGGACAAGCCTTTTTCCAGATGCCCCAAACAATCGGAAAGAGGCTTCATCGGAGAATATGACTTTGCCCCAGTCCTCAGCAGTCCATTCACCATACTTTCTGCAGAAAATCAATCTGTCCCTGATGTTTTTTTTGGAGAGAAGTGGCTTCTTTGCTGCCCTTCTTGACACCAGGCCATCTTCCAAAAGTCTTCGCCTCACTGTGCGTGCAGATGCTCTCACACCTGCCTGCTGCCATTCCTGAGCAAGCTCTGCACTGGTGGCACTCTGATCCCGCAGCTGAATCCTCTTTAGGAGACGATCCTGGAGCTTGCTGGACTTTCTTGGACGCCCTGAAGCCTTCTTAACAAGAATTGAACCTCTTTTCTTGAAGTTCTTCATGATCCTATAAATTGTTGATTGAGGTGCAATCTTGGTAGCCACAATATCCTTGCCTGTGAAGCTATTTTTATGCAACGCAATGATGGTTGCACACGTTTCTTTGCAGGTCACCATGGTTAACAATGGAAGAACAATGATTTCAAGCATCACCCTCCTTTTAACATGTCAAGTCTGCCATTTTAACCCAATCAGCCTGACATAATGATCTCCAGCCTTGTGCTCGTCAACATTCTCACCTGAGTTAACAAGACGATTACTGAAATGATCTCAGCAGGTCCTTTAATGACGACAATGAAATGCAGTGGAAAGTTTTTTTGGGGATTAAGTTAATTTTCATGGCAAAGAAGGACTATGCAATTCATCTGATCACTCTTCAGAACATTCTGGAGTATATGCAAATTGCTATTATAAAAACTTAAGCAGCAACTTTTCCAATTTCCAATTAGAGTTGTTGCGATACCAAATTTTTGATTCGGTTTCGATACCATGAAAAAGTATTGCGATACTCGATACCATTCGATACCACGCGAAAAAAATAAACAAAAAAAGCCACGTGCATTCCTCATTTTTAAAAATGGCGAATCGCGCAGTTTTTATTTTATTTTTTCTGTTCCGGCATTCACCACCTAGATTTTTTTTTTATATTTTAATAGTTTGGACTTTTCTGACGTGGCGATGTAATATGTTTATTTATATATTTTATATGTGAAATTGGGAAAAGGGGGGTGATTTATACTTCATATTTTAGTGGGTTTTTTTTTTTCACTTTTTATTTAATAACTATTTCCCCCCTTAGGGGCTAGAACCTGGGATCTTTCATCCCTTTTCCTATTCACCCTGATAGATCTCTATCAGGGTGAATAGGACTCCACACTGTCCCTGCTGCTCTGTGCTTTGTGCACACAGCATCAGGGATGTTACCATGGCAACCAGGGCTTCTGTAGCGTCCTGGCTGCCATGGTAACCGATCGGAGCCCCAGGCTTACACAGCTGGGGCTCCGATCAGAAGCTGCCACTGCACCACCAATGAGGGGGAGTGGAGAGGTCCCTGTGGCCACTGCCACCAATGATTTTAATACTGGAGGGTTGAGAGGGGCCGGCGCACTGTGCCACCAATGATTTTAATGGGATGGGGGGATTGAGGGGGGGGGGCACACTGCACCACCAATGATTTTACCCCTTTATACAGGAGGCGGGTACTAGCAGATCAGCGGCAGTTAACTGCCGCTGATCGCAGCTCCCTGTCAGGGGCAGGGTGCCGGCAATGCGATTCTGCTGCCGGTACCCGCCTCCTGTATGTGTTAAAGACTGACTACTGTATATGAGTCCAGACTTTCACTATTAGGCCACACAGAGCGGCGCCCAGCGATGTCTCAGCACTCACCATTTAGTCCTGGGCGCCGCTCCGTTCGCCCGCAGTGCCCCATTACTGTCTCCTCTCCTGCTCCACATGCTGCTGATTACTATCGGAGCGATGGGAGGAGACATCAGCTTCACTAGTGGGCGTTCCTTCTCCCTGGCTGTAGCGCTGTCCAATCGCAGCGCAGGGAAAAGGAACGCCCACTAGTGAAGCTGATGTCTCCTCCCATCGCTCCGATAGTAATCCTATCATTGGTGGCGCAGTGCGCCCGCCCCTCCTCCGCCCCTCTCTTCTCATTGCCGCCCCTCCTCCGCCCCTCTCTTCTCATTGCCGCCCCTCCTCCGCCCCTCTCTTCTCATTGTTGGCAGCGGCAGCAGCACAGGGGGAGGGAGGACAGCTTCCTTCTCCCCGTGCTGCTGAGAGAGAACATGAGCGCGCCGATAGCAGCGCGCTCATGTTCAGAGATACTAGACTGCGCAGAAGCGCAGCCCAGTATCGAAAAAACGGAAATCCCGGTATCGTATCGATACCGGGACAAAAGTATCGATTGGGTATCGAAATTTCGATACCCGCAACAACCCTATTTCCAATATTTATGCAATTCTCATAACTTTTGGCTACGACTGTATACCGGCCAGATATAATTTATGAGCGTTCCTATGAACACTTGTTTCCAGTAATAGTCCTGAATACTGTGCTGCAGCATGGCCCCTGAAACCAAATAGTTATACTTACCTGCTCCCCGTCTCTCTGGTCCTCTGCATTGCCTTCATCTTCCAGTCCCTGCTCTGGTTACATGTTGCAGTGCATGGCCATGGTCACAGGCACCTATCCAGCCAATGACTGGCTTCAGCAGTGATGTGGCACAACCAGCATGTCACTGCTGAAGCCAGTCATTGACTGGAGCAGTGTATGTGACCATGGCTATGCACTGCCAGGTGTAAACAGCGCAAGGATCGGGAGATGGAGGCAGCGTAGAGGACCAGAGTGGTGGGGATCGGTAAGTATGAATCTTCTATTTCAGGGACCATGCTGCAGAAACTTGTTAAAAATCTTTTTTTTTTACCATTAAAGTGGCGACATTTCCTTCCATCCTGTCTCCTATTTATAAATCAGCCATTTTTCTTCAGTGCAGAGGACGGCACTCAGTGGTTATTACCGCCTCCTGCCCCCCAGTTATACGGCTCCTGCAATAACCAGCAAGCGCTTTCCTTCACTGCAGAGGACGGCGCTCAATGGTTATTAACGCCTCCTGACCCAGTTATAAGGGCCCTGCAGTAACTGGTAAGCACTTTACCTTACTAGCGGGGAGAGTGCTCACTGGTTATTACCGCCTCCTGCCCTCCAGTTATTAGGCCCTGCAATAACCAGTAAACACTTTCTTTCACTGCAGAGGCCGGAGCTCACAGGTTATTACCGCCTCCTACCCACAGTTATAGGGGCCCTGCAGTAACCAGTAAGCACTTTAACTTACTAGGGTACGTGTGAGCATTACTAAAATACATAATACGTAGGCCTTCAAATCCGCGTTGGAAAATGCGTGTGGTCGAAAGACCAGACCAAAAAGCCTTATACTGTATGCAGCACTTGTGTCCGGTATATGTATGTTTCATGTGAATGGGGCAGTAATGGTGACTGTTTTGGTTGGTGTGGGTGGTTTTCTTTTATGTATTTTCTAAATCTTTTTTTTTTACTTTAGTTTTAATATATTTCTGCTACATGATATTTCACCTAAGAGGTCATAAAAAGACATTTGGGGGATAGTGAAACATAAAAAATTTTTTTTTTTTGCACTTTACTTTTATTTGTATTATATTAATATTTTATTGTATTTTTTTTATAATTGGTTTATTACTTCTTTTTTTTAAATATATTTTTGCCACATAATATGTACCCCAAGAGGTCATAAAAAGACTGTTGGGGGATAATGAACACTCTATTTTGCACTTTTTCCTTTTAATTTAATTTTATTTCCTTTTTGTTTTTTATTTTATTAGTATTTAATTTAATTTTTTTTTAGAATTTTCTATTATTTTTTTTATATATTTTTGCCAAAAGGGTCATAAAAAGACTGTTGGTGGACAGTGAACACTTATTTTTCCTTTTTATTGTTTTTATTTTTTTAATAATTTTCTATTTTTTTTGCCACATATTTTATTTATTTTTTCTTTTGTTTGTTTTTAATATTTTTAGTTTTATTTTTTTTATATATATTTTTTTCCACATAATTTGTCCCCGAGGTCACTGAAAGACCTTTGGGACACAATAGGAGATTTTTTTTGCCTTATTTCCACTGAAACTGAGTCATCCAAAGAAGCCATTGGTTGCTATGATGCCATGAGCTTTGTGCCGCCGCCGCTGTACAGTAATACACTTGTATAGATCATACGAGTGTATTACTGTACAGCGGCGGAGGCACGAAGCATACAGCGTCATAGCAGGACGGGATGTGAAAATCCACGTATGTGTGAATGAGGCCTTAAAGGGGAAACCATCCTGCTGTGGGGGCATTGTAAAAGGCAGAGCTGATCAGGGTCTCCTGAACCTGCAGCTCTGCGCTCCTCTGCCCCAAGCCCTTTACAAACTGTACAGCACACTGCTCACCTATCTGAGAAGGCAGAAGTGCTGATAAACCGCTTCTGCCTTCTCCTCTGCAGCCGGGGACTCGTCCTGCTCCTGCAAACTGTCACCCATTGTCATGTAGCACTTCAGGCAGAATCACAGCTGATCGCACGATCAGCTGTGTTTCTGCCCAGAAGGACAGGGGCTGCAAAACTTGGCTCTGGGTTGTACCCCCCTGTTATAGAGCAAGCTGCGTGAATTGATATATATTTTTGTGGAAAAGGATTCATTAAAACATCATTTTATATATACATAATGTAATCAATCACTGGTAACATATCCCTCCTGTACCAATGCGGTTTACAGAAGGCAGAAAAAAACTGGAGATATAAATAAATACACTGTTCAAAAAAATAAAGGGAACACAAAAATAACACATCCTAGATCTGAGTTAATTAACCACTTCAACCCCCCTAGCTGAAACACCCTTAATGACCAGGACACTTTTTACACTTCTGACCTACCCTACTTTCACCGTTTATTGCTCGGTCATGCAACTTACCACCCAAATGAATTTTACCTCAATTTTTTCTCACTAATAGAGCTTTTATTCGGTCGTATTTCATTGCTGCTGACATTTTAACTTTTTTTGTTATTAATCGAAATGTAACGATTTTTTTTTCAAAAAAAATGATATTTTTCACTTTCAGTTGTAAAATTTTGCTAAAAAAACTACATCCATATATAAATTTATCGCTAAATTTATTGTTCTCCATGTCTTTGATAAAAAAAAATATGTTTGGGTAAAAAAAAAAATGCTTTGGGTAAAAGTTATAGCGTTTACAAACTATGGTACAAAAATGTGAATTTCCGCTTTTTGAAGCAGCTCTGACTTTCTGAGCACCTGTCATGTTTCCTGAGGTTCTACAATGGCCAGACAGTAGAAAAACCCCACAAATGACCCCATTTCGGAAAGTAGACACCCTAAGGTATTCACTGATGGGCCTAGTGAGTTCATAGAACTTTTTATTTTTTGTCACAAGTTTTTTTTTTTTTTTCTTACAAAGTCTCATATTCCACTAACTTGTGACAAAAAATAAAAACTTCCATGAACTCACTATGCCCATCACGAAATACCTTGGGGTGTCTTCTTTCCAAAATAGGGTCACTTGTGGGGAAGTTATACTGCCCTGGCATTTTAGGAGCCCAGATGCGTGCAAAGTAGTTTGAAATCAAAATCTGTAAAAAATGACCGGTGAAATCCGAAAAGGTGCTCTTTGGAATGTGTGCCCCTTTGCCCACCTTGGCTGCAAAAAAGTGTCACACATCTGGTATCGTCGTACTCAGGAGAAGTTGGGGAATGTGGTTTGGGGTGTCATTTTACATATACCCATGCTGGGTGAGAGAAATATCTTGGCAAAAGACAACTTTTCCCATTTTTTTTATACAAAGTTGGCATTTGACCAAGATATTTATCTCACCCAGCATGGGTATATGTAAAATGATACCCCAAAACACATTCCCCAACTTCTCCTGAGTACGGCGATACCAGATGTGTGATACTTTTTTGCAGCATAGGTGGGCAAATGGGCCCACATTCCAAAGAGCACCTTTAGGATTTCACCGGCCATTTTTTACAGATTTTGATTTCAAACTACTTCACACACATTAGGGTCCCTAAATTGCCAGGGCAGTATAACTACCCCACAAGTGACCCCATTTTGGAAAGACGACACCCCAAGGTATTCCGTGAGGGGCATGGCGAGTTCCTAGAATTTTTTATTTTTTGTCACAAGTTAGAGGAATATGAGACTTTGTAAGAAAAAAAAAAAATAAATCATTTTCCGCTAACTTGTGACAAAAAATAAAAAATTCAAGGAACTCGCCATGCCCCTCACGGAATACCTTGGGGTGTCTTCTTTCCAAAATGGGGTCACTTGTGGGGTAGTTATACTGCCCTGGCATTCTAGGGGCCCTAATGTGTGGTAAGTAGATTGAAATCAAAATGTGTAAAAAATGACCTGTGAAATCCGAAAGGTGCTCTTTGAAATGTGTGCCTTTGCCCACCTAGGCTGCAAAAAAGTGTCACACATCTGATAAATATCTTGGCAAAAGACAACTTTTCCCATTTTTTTATACAAAGTTGGCATTTGACCAAGATATTTATCTCACCCAGCATGGGTATATGTAAAATGACACCCCAAAACACATTGCCCAACTTCTCCTGAGTACGGCGATACCACATGTGTGACACTTTTTTGCAGCCTAGATGCGCAAAGGGGCCCACATTCATTTTATGAGGGCATTTTTAGATATTTGGATCCCAGACTTCTTCTCACGCTTTAGGACCCCTAGAATGCCAGGGCAGTATAAATACCCCACATGTGACCCCATTTTGGAAAGAAGACACCCCAAGGTATTCAATGAGGGGCATGGCGAGTTCATAGAATTTATTTATTTTTGGCACAAGTTGGCAGAAATTTATATATTTTTTTTCTCACAAAGTCTCCCTTTCCGCTAACTTGGGACAAAAATTTCAATCTTTCATGGACTCAATATGCCCCTCACGGAATACCTTGGGGTGTCTTCTTTCCGAAATGGGGTCACATGTGGGGTATTTATACTGCCCTGGCATTTTAGGGGCCCTAAAGCGTGAGAAGAAGTCTGGAATTTAAATGTCTAAAAAATTTTACGCATTTGGATTCCGTGAGGGGTATGGTGAGTTCATGTGAAATTTTATTTTTTGACACAAGTTACTGGAATATAAGACTTTGTAAGAAAAAAACAAAAAAAAAACAATTTCCGCTAACTTGGGCCAAAAAAATGTCTGAATGGAGCCTTACAGGGGGGTGATAACCCATATAGACTCCCTGATCACCACCCTGTAAGGCTCCATTCAGACGTCCGTATGATTTTTACAGATCCACGGATACATGGATCGGATACGCAAAACACATACGGACGTCTGAATGGAGCCTTACAGGGGGGTGATCAATGACAGGGGGGTGATCAGGGAGTCTATATGGGGTGATAACCCCCCTGTCATTGATCACCCCTCTGTAAGGCTCCATTCAGATGTCTGTATGTGTTTTGCGTATCCGATCCATGTATCCGTGGATCCGTAAAAATCATACGGACGTCTGAATGGAGCCTTACAGGGGGTGATCAATGACAGGGGGGTGATCAATAACAGGGGGTTGATCAGGGAGTGTATATGAGGTGATCACCCCCCTGTCATTGATTACCCCCCTGTAAGGCTCCATTCAGATGTCCGTATGTGTTTTGCGGATCCGATCCATGTATCAGTGGATCCGTAAAAATCATACGGACGTCTGAATGAAGCCTTACAGGGGGGTGATCAATGACAGGGGGGTGATCAATGACAGGGGTGTGATCAGGGAGTCTATATGGGGTGATCAGGGCTGATCAGTGGTTCATAAGGGGTTAATAAGTGACGGGGGGGGGGGGGGGGTAGTGTAGTGGTGTTTGGTGCTACTTTACTGAGCTGCCTGTGTCCTCTGGTGGTCGATCCAAGCAAAAGGGACCACCAGAGGACCAGGAAGCAGGTATATTAGACGCTGTTATCAAAACAGCGTCTAATATACCTGTTAGGGGTTAAAAAAAATCGCATCTCCAGCCTGCCAGCGAACGATCGCCGCTGGCAGGTTGGAGATCCACTCTTACCTTCCGATCCTGTGAACGGGCGCGCCTGTGTGCGCGCGTTCACAGGAAATCTCGGCTCACGCGAGAGGACACGTATATGCGTCGCTGAGCGCAGGGCTGCAGCCTCCGGACCGCAATCCTGCGCTAGGCGGTTAAATATTCTTCTGAAATACTTTGTTCTTTACATAGTTGAATATGCTGACAACAAAATCACACAAAAACAAAAAAATGGAAATCAAATTTTTTAACCCGTGGAGGTCTGGATTTGGAGTCACACTCAAAATAAAAGTGGAAAAACACACTACAGGCTGATCCAACTTTTATGTAATGTCCTTAAAACAAGTCAAAATGAGGCTCAGTAGTGTGTGTGGCCTCCACGTGCCTGTATGACCTCCCTACAACGCCTGTGCATGCTCCTGATGAGGTGGCGGACGGTCTCCTGAGGGATCTCATCCCAGACCTGGACTAAAGCATCTGCCAACTCCTGGACAGTCTGTGGTGCAACGTGACGTTGGTGGGAGCGAGACATGATGTTCCAGATGTGCTCAATTGGATTCAGGTCTGGGGAACGAGCGGGCCAGTCCATAGCATCAATGCCTTCGTCTTGCAGGAACTGCTGACACACTCCAGCCACATGAGGTCTAGCATTGTCTTGCATTAGAAGGAACCCAGGGCCAACCGCACCAGCATATGGTCTCACAAGGGGTCTGAGGATCTCATCTCGGTACCTAATGGCAGTCAGGCTACCTCTGGCGAGCACATGGAGGGCTGTGCGGCCCTCCAAAGAAATGCCACCCCACACCATTACTGACCCAATGCCAAACCGGTCATGCTGGAGGATGTTGCAGGCAGCAGAACGTTCTCCACGGCGTCTCCAGACTCTGTCACGTCTGTCACATGTGCTTAGTGTGAACCTGCTTTCATCAGTGAAGAGCACAGGGCGCCAGTGGCGAATTTGCCAATCTTGGTGTTCTTTAGCAAATGCCAAATGTCCTGCACGGTGTTGGGCTGTAAGCACAACCCCCACCTGTGGACGTCGGGCCCTCATATCACCCTCATGGAGTCTGTTTCTGACCGTTTGAGCAAACACATGCACATTTGTGGCCTGCTGGAGGTCATTTTGCAGGGCTCTGGCAGTGCTCCTCCTGTTCCTCCTTGCACAAAGGCGGCGGTAGCGGTCCTGCTGCTGGGTTGTTGCCCTCCTACGGCCTCCTCCACGTCTCCTGATGTACTGGCCTGTCTCCTGGTAGCGCCTCCATGCTCTGGACACTACGCTGACAGACACAGCAAACCTTCTTGCCACAGCTCGCATTGATGTGCCATCCTGGATAAGCTGCACTACCTGAGCAACTTGTGTGGGTTGTAGACTCCGTCTCATGCTACCACTAGAGTGAAAGCACCGCCAGCATTCAAAAGTGACCAAAACATCAGCCAGGAAGCATCGGAACTGAGAAGTGGTCTGTGATCACTACCTGCAGAACCACTCCTTTATTGGGGGTGTCTTGCTAATTGCCTATAATTTCCACCTGTTGTCTATCCCATTTGCACAACAGCATGTGAAATTGATTGTCACTCAGTGTTGCTTCCTAAGTGGACAGTTTGATTTCACAGAAGTGTGATTGGCTTGGAGTTACATTGTGTTGTTTAAGTGTTCCCTTTATTTTTTTGAGCAGTGTATATTACAGGTTTTACTGAATCTTTTCCCACAAAAAAAAAGTTATTAAACTTACTGGTAATTCTGTTTCCTTGAGTCCACCATGACGGCTTAACCTGGAGATTGACCCCTTGACCTTTGTAGGGGCAGGAACACAGAGTTTAAAAGGCGACCACCCACTCTCACCTTCAGTGCTTCCAAATTACCAAATTTATATATATATATATATATATATATATATATATATATATATATATAATCAAATAGAAAGCAGGACTGCACTCCAAAATGTGATGAAAAAATCAAAGCTGTTTATTCACCCATGTTATGGCAAACTTTGCCATAACATGGGTGAATAAACAGCTTTGATTTTTTCATCACATTTTGGAGTGCAGTCCTGCTTTCTATTTGATTATACTATTGGGGATTGCCGTTGCCCCCTTTTGGACATTGCACCCGCTTGTCAGGTTGGTGCTCCCGTTGGACTTTCTTTTTTATATATATATATATATATATATATATATATATATATATATATATATATATATATATATATATATAAAGAAATAAGCACACCGCAGCACATCTTTGTCTATTGACGCCTTTGGATCTCGTGTCGACACTGCTGGCACCCAGCATTTTCTACACACACCGTATTATTCGCCCTATAAGACGCACCGGCCCATAAGACGTACCAAAGTTTTTGAGGAGGAAAATAAGAAAAAAAATATTTTGAACCAATAGGTGTGCTTTTGGTGGGTTTTGAACTAATTGTGGGTGACACTTATGGGCGATCTGTGGGTGACACTTATGGGCGATCTGTGGGTGACACTTATGGGGGATCTGTGGGTGACACTTATGGGGGATCTGTGGGTGACACTTATGGGCGATCTGTGGGTGACACTTATGGGGGATCTGTGGGTGACACTTATGGGGGATCTGTGGGTGACACTTATGGGGGATCTGTGGGTGACACTTATGGGGGATCTGTGGGTGACACTTATGGGGGATCTGTGGGTGACACTTATGGGGGATCTGTGGGTGACACTTATGGGGGATCTGTGGGTGACACTTATGGGGGATCTGTGGGTGACACTTATGGGGGATCTGTGGGTGACACTTATGGGGGATCTGTGGGTGACACTTATGGGGGATCTGTGGGTGACACTTATGGGGGATCTGTGGGTGACACTTATGGGGGATCTGTGGGTGACACTTATGGGGGATCTGTGGGTGACACTTATGGGGGATCTGTGGGTGACACTTATGGGGGATCTGTGGGTGACACTTATGGGGGATCTGTGGGTGACACTTATGGGGGATCTGTGGGTGACACTTATGGGGGATCTGTGGGTGGCACTTATGGGGGATCTGTGGGTGGCTCTTATGGGGGTCTCTGGATGGCACTGTTATGGGGATCTGTATATGACTTATGCTATGTGTCATCCACAGATCCCCTCCATAACAGTGTCCCTGTAGTGAATGACCCTCAATACAAGGGGTGGGGGTCGCATCTGCTTTTATAATGACAGCGGGGCCCGTGCAGTGACTGTATAATCGTATCTGTATTCTGTAATAGTTAATTGTGTATATAATGTAATCGCATAATCAGCGCTACTTACAACTAGAAAGCGTTCGGTAGGTAGCAGAGAGGAGGGAGGAGGCAGGCCGGGAGGACGGGCGCTGGCAGCGTGAGTCACTACGTCATGCGCCCACGCCGCCTGCTTCATTCATAAAGTGGTTGGCGCAGGCGCGTGACGTAGTGGGTGACGCGCCGCCCGCCCGTCCTCCCGGCCTGCCTCCTCCCTCCTCTCTGCTACCTACCGAGCGCTTGTAGTTGTAAGTAGCGCTGATTATACGATTACATTATAAACACAATTAACTATTACAGAATACAGATACAATTATACAGTGAGCGGGGCCCGTGTAGTAGAATACAGTCACTGCACAGGCCCCGCTGTCATTATAAAAGCAGATGCCGGCCCCCAGCCCCTCCTCCCTCACAGCTGATACACCCGCCGCGCGGTATCGCGGCGGGTGTATCATTGAAAATACGGCAAAATCAGCAGCATTTGCCCCATAAGACGCACTGCTATTTTTCCCCCACTTTTGGGGGGGGTGGGGAAAGTGCATCTTATAGGGCGAAAAATACGGTATATATTGTTTTTTTTTAAGTATTACTCAAACCCCTCTTTAAATTCGCAAATTCTGAGGGGGGGAAATATACTAGCCGTCATGGTGGACTCAGGTAAACAGAATTATCGGAAAGTCTAATTACGGTTTTTCCATTTCGTCCACCATGACGGCTTAACCTGGAGAACTACCAGATTATTTAGTAGGGTGGGTAACTGCTTGCAAGATCTTTTGACCGAAGGTCAAGTCAGCAGAAGCCAAAACATTAATACTATAGTGCCTAATAAATGTATTAATACTGGACCAGGTGGCTGCTTTGCAGATCTTATCTAAGGAAACACATCCTTTTTCTGCCCATAAGGGGGCCACCGCTCTTGTGGAATGGGCCCTTATATCTGTAGGACTATCAAGACCCCGGCATCTGGTAGCAGCAGGATATGATGGACTTGATCCAGCGCCCAATGGAGGCCTTGGATGCCTTCTTCCCTTTGTGTGAACCAGCAAACTGAACGAGAAGATTATCCTTCTTCCTGAATTCCTCTGTTGCCCTTAGGTATTGTAAGACAGTATCTCGGACATCCAGGAGTTGGTATTGATTCTCAGATGTACTTGTCACATCTTTAGGGAATGACGGGAGGATAATTTCCTGGTCTCTATGAAAGTCTGAAACAACCTTTGGAAGGAAACCTGGATCCAACCTCAATACTATTTTATCGGAAAATATAGAAAGATAGGGTTCCCGACAGGAGAGCGCTTGGATCTATCCTAGACATCTAGATGACGTTATGGCGATTAGGAAAGCAGCCTTGAGCGTCAGGTGCTTTACTGATATGTCCTGCACAGGAGTAAATGGTGGTTTCATTAATCCTTTGAAAACCCGGTCTAAGTCCCACTGAGGGGTTCTTGGGGTTATAGATGGTCTTAACCTTGAGGCGGCTCTTACAAATCTTCTTACCCATCTATGGCTGGCCAGGTCTGTATCATAGCATGCTCCTAAGGCAGAGATCTGTACTTTAAGTGTACTGGGTCTCAGACCCAAATCCAGCCCCCTCTGGAGAAAATTAATAACTTTTATGATGCTGGGGAGAGAATTTACTGGAGGCTTCTGACCCAGCCAGCTGCAGTATTTTCTCCAGCATTTTAAATATATCGCAGAGGTGACCTTTTTCCTGCTGGATTTGAGGGTATTGATAACTTTTTCTGAAAGACCCCTGCTTTTTAATACCTCGCGCTCAAGATCCATGCCGACAATTTGAATAGGCCTGGATTCTGATGGAGGATCGGACCCTGCGATAAAATGTCCTCCTGGAGAGGAATTCTCCATGGTTCCTCCAGCGCTAATTCCTTTAAGATCGGGAACCAATTTCTTTTTGTCCAGTATGGGACCACTAGGATCACTGTTACTGGGTCGGACCTTATCTTTTGTCGTACTCAGGGAATTAACGCCCAAGGAGGAAAAGCATAGGCGAGATCCCAGGTCCACCTGATCGAGAAAGCGTCCACCGCCCAAGGGTTTTCCCTGGGGTTTAGGGAGCAAAAGCGTCCTAACTTCGTGTTTTCTCTTGCTGCGAAGAGGTCTATCTGAGGGGTTCCCCCACCTTCTGGAGATTTGTCTGAACACCATTGGATTTAGGGACCATTCCCCAGGGTCTATGGTCTTTCTGCTGAGGAAGTCTGCTTGTACATTTTCTGTACCAGTTTTTCTAGACTTGGAGATCTCGTGCCTCTCTGGTGCTTTATTAAAGAGTTTCTACCACCAGAAATACTGTTATGTAGCTGACTGACATTAGCGATTCGCTAATGTCAGCACTACATAACAGTATGTTTCTAACATTAGTCCCTGCAGCCGTTTTTTGTTAAAAAAAGCACTTTTATAGATATGCTATGTGGGCGTCTAGGTGCTATGTGGGCGTCATTAGCACCTAGAGGGCTCCGTCCACTAACCATTTCAGCCGCCCATCGCGTCCCTCCAGCCCGCCCCGCTCCTGTTGATTGACGTGAAACTTCTCAGTATCTCGTACCAATTCCCGCGCCTGCGACGTGCGCTTCTGTATTCGGCGCAGGCGCAGTGAGTGAATGCCGCGCTCCTGGTGCCGGATTCTTCATTGTAACGTAGTTGGCACAGGCGCAGTGAGGAAGCCGGCGCCGGGAGAATACAGAAGCGCACGGCGCAGGCGTGGGAATTGGTACGAGGTACTGAGAAGTTTCACATCAATCAACAGGAGCGAGGCGTGCTGGAGGGACGCGATGGGCGGCTGAAATGGTTAGTGGACGGAGCCCTCTAGGTGCTAATGACACCCACATAGCACCTAGAGGCTCATTAGCATATCTATAAAAGTGCTTTTTTAACAAAAAACGGCTGCAGGGACTAATGTTAGAAACATACTGTTTTGTAGTGCTGACATTAGCGAATCGCTAATGTCAGTCAGCTACATAACAGTATTTCTGGTGGTAGAAACCCTTTAAGTATGCTACTGCTGTCACATTGTCGGAGAGTATCTTCAGGTGTTTTCCAAGTACCATTTTCTGGGATGTTTTTAGCGTCTCCCAGATTGCCCTTAGTTCTCAGTAATTTGACGATTTTACTTTTGTGCCATCTGCCCATCTGCCTTGGTCATTTGAGGAGCCTACTCTAGCCCCCCATCCTGTACAGGTTGCGTCCATGAACACCTGGATCTCTGGATTTTTTATCCAGAGTACACCCCTTGACAGATTTCTCTTTTCTATCCACCAATTAAAATTTGGGGATGAATGGGGATGGCCCTGAATTTTTTTTGTTTTTTCTATGAAGGTTGTCGTCTCTTCCTCAAGAAAAACTATCATCTGGGTTATTGAATCTAGAAGTACTGCTAGGAATTTCATTTTGGTTGATGGGACCAGACAAGATTTTGTTCTGATTTATTATCCAGCCCAACTCTGAAAACCGGTGAATTAGGAACTGGTGTGACTGGACGCCTCTGATTCTCCCAGAATGAGGAAGTAGTCTAGATACTGAAAGATTTTTATTCCCTTTGATCTAAGAGGAGAGATCATTTCCACTACTAGCTTTGTGAAAACCCTTGAGGCAGAAGAAATTCCGAAGGGTAGAGCAGTGAACTGGAAGTGGTTTACAACTCCGGTGCGGTCTATCAGTGCAAACCTGAGGTACTTTTGCGAGTTTTCGTGTATGGGGACGTGATAGTAAGCGTCCTTCAAATCTATGTAAAATGTAGTAAGAAGACCGGCACTTCGCAAAAATTTCAACCAAGAATGCGATTTATTGGTCACATATTATAGTTCCATAGTGACGCGTTTCAGCACGAATGTGCTTTCATCAGACTACAAATAAACATCTCACATACAGGCTTTAAATACACAAATGAAATACAGGGGAACTGACGTCATCAGTAAAGCTCCTCCCCTCATTGACGATAGTAACCATATCATCGAAAATTTATAATCGGATGTAAATCCGATAAATTGTTACTGGACAGAGGCCTACTGGATCCATCGTTTACAAACGATGGAGCCCAGGGGCCTCAATTGTGAATACAATGTGTCTTGCTTCCTATGAGGTATCCTGCCCATACGAATTTTTACAAATGTATTTTTCTTTTTTCCCCAGCGGGATTAATTACCGAATATTGGATTACATCCGATTATAAATTTTCGATGCTATGGTTACTATCGTCAATAAAGGGGAGGAGCTTTACTGATGACGTCAGTTCCCCTGTATTTCATTTGTGTATTTAAAGCCTGTATGTGAGATGTTTATTTGTAGTCTGATGAAAGCACATTTGTGCTGAAACGAGTCACTATGGTACTATAATATGTGACCAATAAATCGCATTCTTGGTTGAAATTTCTGCGAAGTGCCCGTCTTCCTACTACATTGTTTGATTGGACGCCATTCCACTGACACATGCACCGCAAACTTCGAGAAGGTAGTGCCGACCTGTTATCTACTCAAATCTATGGATGTCATGTAATCTCCGTCTTTGATTAGAGGAGTGATGGTCGTTCTAGATTCCATTTTGAATTTTCTGTATACAATGGATGAGTTTAATCCGTTTAGATTTATGATTGTACGGAAGGAGCAGTCTGGTTTCTGAACCAAAAACAGGTTTGAATAATAACCCCTTCCTTCTTCTAAACAGGGGACTTTTACCACTACACCCAACTCTATTAACTGCAAGACGCCCTGCCAAATCCTTCCCAGAACTTTTGGGTTGTGGGTGGTTATCTGGAACTTTTTTTTGGAGAGGCTGAGGAAAATTGTATCCGGTAACCTTTTTTTAAAATATCCAAGGCCCAGGGGTTTTGGGTCATGGTTTCCCAATAAGATAGAAATCTCCTCAACCTTCCTCCCACTCTGGCGTCATTGTTTGTCAGACTGTTTGTTTTGGGGATTGAGAAGGAAGCCTCTGCCTTGCCCTCCTTTTTGGTAGCTCCACCTACCTGTTTTCGCTTTTCCCCTATAGGACCTGGATTGGGTGTTAAAGGGACAAAAGGGCTTCTTTTTAATTTTCCTCAGGGAATCCCTTCTTTTTGTCTGCTGCTTTCTCGAGGATGGAATCAGAGTACGGGACCAAAAACGTATTCCCCTGAAAAGGCAATAGAACATAATTTTGCTTTTGACGCTCTATCGCCTCCCCAAGATGTCATCCACAGGGCCCTCCTTGCAGAATTTGAGAGAGCAGCATCCTTGGCGGCGAACCTCACAGACTCAGCTGAGGCATCCGCAAAAATGCTGTAGCCGACCTGAGGAATTTAGAATTTCTTCTCTCGGGGTCTTATTTTTAATATGGTTTTCTAGTTCACTAAGCCAAAAGTACATTGACCTAGCTACGGAGGTTGCAGCTATGTTCGTTTTTATACCGAACATGGATGCTTCCCAAGACTTTTTCAGGAGAGAATCCGCCTTCCTTACCATCGGATCCTGTAATTGAGAGGAGTCCTCGAATGGAAGGGAGGTTTTCTTGACCACCTTCGCTACCTGGACGTCGATTTTCGGTATTTCGTTAAATATTTTTATATCGGTTGGATCAAACGATCTATTTTTGAACTCTCTGGGGACTCCCAGCCTCCTCTCTGGGTCCGTCCATTCATCCATGATCATATCCTTTATATTTTCGTTTACTGGGAATACTTTAGATTTTTTACCTCTGAGTCCCCCAAACATCTCGTCTTGGACTGATCAAGGTTTTTGTACCTCCTAAATGCTCATGGTTGCCCTTACGGCGCCCAATAATTCCTCCATATCCTCAGACGAAAATAAGTACTTTTTTCTGTCTTCCACTATTTCAACCTCCGACAGTGCGCCTACGTTCTGTCTAGAGGTAGAAGCGTCTTCATCCATATCCTCTGATTTAGAGGAGGATGGAGCGGACACTTTAGATTTTTTCGCAGGCGGAGTAGGAGGGGCAGATCTGAGAGAGGCTAGAGAGGCTAGTAGCACATCTAGGGATTTTGGACTTTATTCTGGGCTCTTTTATTCACTAAAAGAGGAGCAACCAGGTATCAGTGGGCTATTAGCAAAAAAAGCATAACATGACTCACATTTTCTTCCCCACAGTGGAACTCATGGTTGGAATAGCCGAGGGTCCATTTGGTCTACAGGGGCATCAGGGGCCGACATCTGGAGCAGGAGCCTCATGCTGGAACGCTAAAGCCTTTTCAAAACTGCCGCCTTTGAATGCTTGATGCGGCGTTTGACGTCATCACTGTGCGTGCTTGCGCATGCCTCCCGGCTCCAAGCCCCGCCCCCTCAGCCTCCTGCCGGCCGGCCGGACAGAGCGCAGCGCTGCGGCTTCACACACGGGTCCTCGTGCAGCGTGCTCTGTGGTGTGCGGTCAGCTTCCCAATAGGGGGAAGGGGGACCCTGCGCATTGAGGAGAGATTCAGGCCCCCATGGAACAGGAACAAGATCAGCTCCATAGTCCTCCTCTGCCCAGCTGAGCACGGAGCCATTGGAGGGCAGAGGGCAGGGATAAACGATCCCAAACAGGTATCTAAAATAACAAACAAAAATATATCCTTCACCTCCCACAGGAGGTCTCTCTGTGAGGTGCCCCTTTAGGAACAGGAAAAACTGAGGGTGAGAGTGGGTGGTGGCCTTTTAAACTCTGTGTTCCTGCCCCTACAGAGGTCAAGGGGTCAATCTCCAGGTTAAGCCATCATGGTGGGCGAAATGGAAATATATATCTGTTCAGCTCCACCTGATTAGGGATGAGCGAACTTCATATTTGCTGAATTGCATTATGGATTCCGTTACCACGGACCATAACGCAATTCCATGATGGAATGCATAAAGGAATGCCTTTAGAGGCATTCTGTTATTCATTCCATCATAATAGAAGTCTATGGCCTGCATAACAGATCCGTCCGGCTTCCGTTATGCAGGAGAGGACTCCAGCATAACGAAAACCGGACAGATCCGTTATGTTGGCCATATACTTCCATTATGATGGAATGAATAACGAAATTCCTATAAGGGCATTCCGTTATGCATTCCGTCATAGAATTGCATTATGGTCTGTGGTAACGGAATCCATAATGCAATTCAGCATATACAGTACCCCAACCCGAATTTCTAAATATGAAGTTGCTCATCCCTACTCCTGATATATAACATGGTGCTATCAGATTGCACTTCATTTTTTTGGTGACAGGTGCCATTTAAAGTATAATTCAATTTTCAAACCACTTTCTCTTCATCTATTCTGAATGCCATTCTAATTTCATTTTTGTATTGTATTCTATTAATTGATTTTACTGTCTTAATGCAAAAAAAAAGCCCCCTGGTTGTCTAACACATAGGCTGGGTTCACATCTGCGTTTTTTTCTCCAGCAGTCTGTTCCGGTGTATGAACAGACTAACAGAGTTTACCTTATCCGGATACCACCGTGCACCGCCAGATCCCCATTCACTGTAATAGCATCCAGTGGCGATCCGGCTGATTATTGGCCTATGTGCTGGCTTTCAGCCGTACAAAAAAATGCTGCATGTAGCATTTTTCGTTGGGAAGAGGGCCAGCATGTACACTGGATACAGTGCATTCCGGCAGTCTGTTTTAAGTGATTTACTGTCTTATTTAACCACTGGATTTACATCTAAAAAGCTTAGTTTTGCTGTGTAATGTCCTCCATTACTGCTGCTTCTGAGGGTGTGTTACACAGAGTTAGGAAGCAGGATCCCCTGTTTATCCATGTCTTGTATATGGGCAGACATGACACCAGCTAATTTCCGCCAACTAACTCAGAACAAAAAATGACTTCGAGATTGCAGAGCGAAAAAAAACTGATAAAAAAAATCCACATCAAGTCATATAATGAGCAGAAATATTGTTATTCCTCGTGTGCACACATGGCAGCTTATTCACGGCACCAGACACTGGGTGATAGACCTAGACCCATGTCCTGGTAGTGTGGGAAACTACTGTACAGTCAGTGGCACGACAGCCTAGGATTTATTTTGTATCTAGTACAGTGGAGTGCACCAGTGTGACATCTGTTTGCAGTATGGGCTATGAATAAAACTGGCGGAGGTCAGTTTTAAATGAAAAATGCTCTGTGCAACACTGCAACATTCCATCTAACCCAGGAAAGGCAGCCATCCTATGAACCAATTCCCCTGAAAACATTAATATGTACAGTATATATAAAATTAAAAAAAACATACCCTTTTCTTTTCTCCTATTACAGGTGGTTGGACACCATTCACCAGCAGCTTGGTCAGCTGTTTCGATATGAAAATCTTCTTTATGTGTACATTAATGAAACCTATTTAAACAGATAGTTTACAATATAAAATTCTGACACATGATGAATTAAAATTTATTTTGCTCTCCTTTCTGATCTTACATGGGCATTGAGATCCATAAGTAAAGCCTTATTAACACATAAGTGTTTGGTCAGCTTTTTCCATCAGCAGTTGAGAGCCAAAAACAGGTGCAGGTCAAACACTGAAGAGGTTAAAATATTTCCATTACACCTTATCTTTGTGGAGGCTCCGGTCCTGGTTCTGGCTAACAATCAGTGATGGAAATCAGTGACCGATCACTGACTGTGTGACTAAGACTTAATATGCTGGGCGCTACAGTTGCATAGGTCCTATTAATTGGGTCAAAACTTGTGTACAAGACTCCACAGCGTGCTACCCGCATCTCTCCATGTCTGGAGAATGCGACTGTACTAAGGCCCCTTTTACATGAGCGAGTTTTCAGCGCGGGTGCAATGCGTGACGTGAACGCATAGCACCCATACTGAATCCTGACCCATTAATTTCAATGGGCCTGTGTACATGAGCGTTTTTTTCACGCATCAGTTCTGTGTTGTGTGAAAAACAAAGCATGTTCTATATTCTGCGTTTTTCACGCAGCCCTGGACCCATAGTGAATGGGGCTTCAGGAAAAAACGCATTGCATCCGGAAGTGAGGATGCAATGCGTTTTTCACCGATGGTTGCTAAGAGATGTTGTTTGTAAACCTTCATTTTTTGTATCACACGCGTGAAAAACGCATCAAAACGCATTGCACCCGCGTGGAAAATAATTAACAACTCAACGCAATCACAGACAAAACTGACTGAACTTGCTTGCAAAATAGTGCGAGTTTCACTGAACACACCCTGAACGCATCCACAGTCAATCCGCCATGCTTGTGTGAAAGAGGCCTAACGCTTTAACAGCCTTATAACATGGTAACACAGGCTAAAAATCTGACAAATATCCAGACTTTAACGTTTTCAAGACTTAGGCCCCTTTCACACGGGCGTTGCGGAATGGGGCCGGATGCGTTCAGGGAAAAGGGTGCAATTTTGACACTAAAATAAGTCAGTTTTCACTGCGATTGCGTTCCATGTTTGCGTTTTTTCCGCGCGGGTGCAAAACATTGTAATGCATTTTGCACTCGCATGAGAAAAATCGGCATGTTTGGTGCCCAGACCCGAACCCGAACTTCTTCACAGAAGTTCGGGTTTGGGTTAGGTGTTGTGTAGATTTTATTATTTCCCCTTATAACATTGTTATAAGGGAAAATAATAGCATTCTTAATACAGAATGCATAGTACAATAGGGCTGGAGGGGTTAAAAAAATATATAATTTAACTCACCTTAATCCACTTGATCACGCAGCCCGGCTTCTCTTCTGTCTTCTTCTTTGAGGAATAGGACCTTTGAGGACGTCACTGCGCTCATCACATGGTCCATCACATGATCTTTTACCATGGTGATGGATCATGTGACTGACCATGTGATGAGCGCAGTGACGTCATCAAAGGTCCCTTTTCTGTGCACAGCAAAGAAGAAGACAGAAGAGAAGCCGGGCTGAGCGATCAAGTGGATTAAGGGGAGTTATATATTTTTTTTTTTTAACCACTCCAGCCCTATTGCACTATGCATTCTGTATTAAGAATGCTATTATTTTCCCTTATAACCATGTTAGAAGGGAAAATAATAATGATCGGGTCCCCATCCCGATCGTCTCCTAGCAACCATGCGTGAAAATCGCACCGCATCCGCGGATGCTTGCGATTTTCACGCAGCCACATTCACTTCTATGGGGCCTGCTTTGCGTGAAATACGTAGAATATAGAACATGCTGCGATTTTCACACAATGCACAAGTGATGCGTGAAAATCACCGCTCGTGTACACAGCCCCATAGAAATGAATGGGTCCGGATTCAGTGCGGGTGCAATGCGTTCACTTCACGCATTGCACCCGAGCGGAAAACTCGCTCGTGTGAAAGGGGCCTTACCTGTTTTATACAGTGAAAGGGGAAAAAAAGGACCCTGAGGGCACTGAAGACAGATTAGGTTTACAATAAAAATTCCTTCATGAACAAACTACTGACTTCTGACATGTGCCACTTTCTGTTTTAATAGCTATGAAATGCTTTTACTTATCCAAGCCATTCTGAGATTACTTTTTCATAACACATTGTGCGTCATGTTAATGTTAAATTTGAGTCAATATATTTTAACTTTACTTCAAAATTTTATTTTTTTTATTACTGAAAATTTTAAAAAATTCAATTTTCTATATTTGAATCTCTCTGCTTTTAAGACAGTGATACCTTAAAAAATACTAATTAATATTCAGCATATGGAAAAGAAAATGGTGGCTCTCTCAGTTTTCTACTTCTGGAAAGGTGCACTACCCCTCAGCACTCCCAAATGCTGGTAAATGGAGATAGGTATAAAGTTTGGATAGGGGGTCACTCAATATTAGGCAAACACACAGTAAATAGGTATCCACATGAATTTTATAGGCTTAAAAATAAACACACTACAATATTACATATAAAACATCTCATAAAAACAATTAAAAATATACCGCAAATAGTCAAATACACTGGAAATACGTCCCTGGGAGGGGCTATTTTTCAATAGCACTAGCACCCTTGGAATGGCTGTATGGCCGTAGCTGTTAAATGCTAACTCCAAGCATCATAGTCCTGAGACTGTTATGGTTCTAAGTTCCACATTAATTGAGGAGTTGTTAGTATATCCACATTGCAGCACTACTTAGATTTGTAATTATGCAGGGTACTTTACGGCTCCTATAATCGGTCCGCTTGTACACCAAGGTTTTCAAGTGTAATGCTCTGTTGTGAGCTGCAAGGACCTTTAGGCAAAGTCTATATATGAAGTTCCCCACGCTCCTGGATATGTAGTAGCAGTGCTGCTTGATATCACCGCTCTGACCTTCCAGGACCTGTGTGGAGTCCCACGTGGTTTGCTGGACAGGTCAGGTGAGCTGTAATTCTAGGCGGGGTTTTCAAATCTCTTTGGTGCAGATAGTTTGAAGCTTTCAATCCAAGTGTAGATACCAGTGGTTTCTGAGGAAGGCATCTCTTCACCCCGAAACGCGTTTGGTATGACAGTGAGGGATTGCTAAGAAGAATTATCTACACTTGGATTGAAAGCTTCAAACTATCTGCACCAAAGAGATTTGAAAACCCCGCCTGGAATTACAGCTCACCTGACCTGTCCAGCAAACCATGTGGGACTTCACACAGGTCCTGGAAGGTCAGAGCGGTGATATCAAGCAGCACTGCTACTACATATCCAGGAGCGTGGGGAACTTCATATATAGACTTTGCCTAAAGGTCCTTGCAGCTCACAACAGAGCATTACACTTGGAAACCTTGGTGTACAAGCGGACCGATTATAGGAGCGGTAAAGTACCCTGCATAATTACAAATCTAAGTAGTGCTGCAATGTGGATATACTAACAACTCCTCAATTAATGTGGAACTTACAACCATAACAGTCTCAGGACTATGATGCTTGGAGTTAGCATTTAACAGCTACGGCCATACAGCCATTCCAAGGGTGCTAGTGCTATTGAAAAATAGCCCCTCCCAGGGACGTATTTCCAGTGTATTTGACTATTTGCGGTATATTTTTAATTGTTTTTATGAGATGTTTTATATGTAATATTGTAGTGTGTTTATTTTTAAGCCTATAAAAATCATGTGGATACCTATTTACTGTGTGTTTGCCTAATATTGAGTGACCCCCTATCCAAACTTTATACCAATATTCAGCATATGTCTACTTTATGTTTGCATCATTTGGTAATGTTATATTATTTTCTTAGAGTGTAGAGTTTTGGAGTACCGCACCCTATTCGAACATGACAAATGTGTTTTCATATGACACCAGCACTGCCGACAGTATTGTCTCTGGTTTGAACCTACCCAGCGACTTCCTTCATATACCCAGCCACGAACTAAAGATACGAGACTACGAAAGAGACCGCAAACGTCTGATTGGTTGGGAGCTCCACTGTAGCACCCTTGCCGAATATTATAGAAACAATCATATACCGAGGGGTCTGCGATCAAGATTAAGACCCACATTATTTGCTGACAACACAGAATTTTCCACACGTTTTGAAAATATTCTGAACAAATGCTCTTTTGATATAATCCTGCTCACCCTAGAACAACTACAAAAGTCAATAGAAGAATTATCTAAGAAAATTTAGATCACAGAAACAACTCTGACTACAACAGCACCAGAGGAAGACTGGAAAAAAGCCAAAGAGAGGATTGACAAACAATTGAGCGAATATAGGAAAAACACAGAACTGAACAAACGACAAAAATTCGTACGCGACGCGGAGCACTATCGTCTTGACAACGTCTATAGATGGAAAAGAAACCCTCAGTATAATCCTTGGGATAACAGATACGAACATTATTCCGGCCCTGGTTCTTCATCTGATAGTGATCAATCAGGAAGCTACAAACATCCGGCTCGTTTTTTAGGCAACCGACGGAGAGGACGGGGACCAGGACTAGGCGCACTAGGAGAGGCGGGAGGAAACGGTCAAGGAAGCCAAGTACAGACAAGATCCCAGGTAAGGAGAACAACTTAGTTGTAAATATCTCCTCTACCAACCTATCCCCTGCACAGACTTACATACTCCAAAAGAGATTATCCTTTTGCCCAACACCAAGCCTGAACACATTTACCCTGGAACAAGAACTCCAGAGGTTTTACCGGACCCTAAGACTAAAGGTACACTTTAGCGAGGCGGAACCAGGACCATCCACTATCGCGGAACCACCAGGGGCATTATCCCTGGAGACACTAGGCCTTAGAAATAAAAGCTCATTCATGCCACCACGTAACAAACATCCGGTAGAAACATTTATTTCCTTTGCCCAAAAATCCATACAGGAAATTATAAAAGATCATAGACAAGGTCATTACAAACATACAAATAATCTGACAGCAGAAGAAAAAATGACCCTAGATTCATTGCAAACACAGAGTGATATTAGATTCAAACCAGCCGATAAAGGTGGTGCCCTGGTAGTAATGGACAAAACTAAATACATGTGCGAGATCAGGAGACAATTAAATGATGAGACAATATATGAGACCCTACGACAGAATCCAACAGTACAAATTCAGGAACTAATTTCAAATATCCTCAGTACATACACTAGTTTAGAGATAATTGATTCCAAGACCGCAACGTTCCTCACCAAACAAGATCCCATCATACCAGTATTTTACACCTTACCAAAGATTCATAAAAATTTGCAAGATCCCCCAGGACGCCCCATTGTCGCCTCAACGGACTCAATATTTTCTCCCTTGGCCATTTACCTAGAAAAAATCCTTACCCCACTGATTAAAACATCCAGATCTTTCCTCCTCGACACAACAGATTTTATCTCCAAACTACAACAATCAGATAGACCACCAAACTGCACACTAATTACTTTAGATGTGAACAGTTTATACACATCAATTGAACATGAAAAGGGAATTCAGGCCACGGCTAGATTACTGTTTACCCATTCCAAACTCGATATGATACAACAGGAATTTTGTGTCGAGTTATTGTCAACCATATTAACAAAAAATTATTTCATGTTCGGTGACACATATTACGGTCAGAAAAGGGGTACCGCTATGGGATCAAATGTGGCCCCACCATATGCAAATGCCTACATGATAGCCTTCGAGGAAGACCACGTATATACTCACCCCTTATGCAATCAATTTTCAGTTACGTGGCTATGTTTCATCGATGATATTTTTTGCATATGGGGGGGCCCCATCACCACCATCGAAGAGTTTGTTCAGGACCTTAATGCTGTCTATCCAGAATTATGTTTTACCATGTAGACAAGCCAGGAAGAAATAAGCTTCCTAGACACAATAGTTAAACTCGACCCAGTGGGTAATATAACATTGGATCTCTACAACAAACCAACTGACCGTAACAGTCTTCTTCACTATAACAGCTGTCATCCCAGGGCCACAAAAAACTCTCTGCCCAAATCTCAGTTTATACGGGTCAACCGCATAGTCACTGATACTAATGTGACAAAAATCAGACTAAAAGAGATGACAGAGAAATTTCAGATAAGAGGTTATCCACAGACACTCCTTGATTCCACATTGAATAACATCACCGAGGTAGTCCAACCACGCAAAAAAGAACATAAAAGGTTAGCCTGTGTAACAACATACCACCCCTTGGTCCCCAAAATCCATCAGGCATTGAGGAAGCACTGGCCGGTACTCATAAAAGCATACCCTAACATCTCGGAATTTAGTGAACCCCCACTCACTTGCTATAAGAGACCCCACAATGTCAGAGACAAATTGGTCAAGGCTGATATAGGTAGCCTTACCAAGCTACCAAAACAAACTTTCTTGAAGAGTAGACGACAAGGAACATTCCCTTGTCTACATTGTGCACAATGTTCAAGTGTTATTAGAGGCGAACATGTCACCCACCCAAGAACCGGACGACCATACCAAATTAAGAGATTTTTTACATGTGATTCCAGTTTTGTAGTTTATGTATTGAAGTGCCCATGCGGATTGGCGTATGTGGGAGAAACAACATAACATGTTCGTGATCGAGTAAGTAAGCACAAATCTACCATTAGACTCGGACACACCTTGCTACCTGTCCCATACCATTTTAGAGAAAAAAAACATCGGGTTTCCCAATTGCGCTTCCAAGTATTGGAGCAAATCGATCCTCCAAGACGTGGCGGAAACCGGATCTCACATCTAAAACAAAGAGAGGCATACTGGATCCACACACTCGGAACTCTTTCGCCACACGGTCTCAATCGAGAATGTGATTTCTCTATTAATGTCTAATGTAAAGGTTAAGATTATTGTGCCTATATGTAATTAACAATCTTTTCATTTTCCCTTACAGACCCGTTGAAATTACGACCTGCGAGGGTGAGATAATTTAACCCAACCCCCAAAACCCCCCTTCCAACCTCCCTTTCCCCCCCCCCCCCTGTTTTTCCTTTATCCTTCTCTCCCGTTATCCACCCGACCCACCATTTATTACGATAGGGACATTATAGATTAGTCATATATCAACAGGTCTCTATCATCGATTAATGATCATAAAAGCATGTTATGGTATTTTATGTTGTGTACTGCATCTCAAATCATTGGATTCGCCAGGGATTTGCATATATCAATAGTAGATATCATTGGCATTCATTACCAAGAATATATAATACGGACGGGTGTTCATTCAAGCCCTCCTTCAAAATACATAACCGTGTCACGTGACCTGATACTACCGCCCCCAGAAAAACAAAACAGACGCGCGGCTTGAGCAGGTGACACGCAGGTGGAACGCACGCTTGTTCCGCCCTTGTCACGTAACTCACGCATGCGCAGCATAACAAAGTGGACGGCCGGCCTGCGTTCCTGATACACAGATGGAACGCATGCACGCTCCACCAGCGTCACGTGACCCGGACACACCTCGTGACCAATAGAGTAGTGGCGTCCCTCGCCACTTTAAAAGGCGCTCAGCCAGCTTCCGTCCGGTGCATCCAGCGCAATACCCCTGAAACACAGCACCTAAGGTAATTACAGGATCTTAACCCGATGTTTGTTTTCTATACAATGAGGTTCAATATGATGTTCTTCTATGCTTGATTAGGTTGCTCAGGATATACCCGGTATTAGTATTATCTATCGAATTATCTCTCTATAATGGTCAAACTATTTGCACCCAGGGGGCTGCCCAGCCGATTACACAATGCACTGACCCCATATATTCACATATACACATACTCAATATGATCCCATGACCCACTAGGTGGATCACTAAACCTACATGTCTGGTCACTACTGCAAATGTGTCCTATGTTGGGCAGTATCCCATGTGTGCAATTATGGCACTGGAATATATTACATGCACAAACCTATTTGCCTATAGCACCGTTTCAAATTATATTGATTCAAACCGTAGTCGCTGGCATCATCGTGTTCACTCTCAGAATGCAACAAGCTGTCAATTGTTTTTATATTATGCTCTTTGTATATATTTTTTCCCCTATGTTCAATGTACATAGATATACTAAAATTTTCTCTTACAATTTTTTCACCTAACCAAGATCTTGATGCATGTATTCTGTGACTCATACAAATATACATTATTATCTTTGTAGATTTAAGACCAGTGAAGAAGGCCGTGACAGGCCGAAACGTCTGGTCATTTTCTTCTATACATTAATACTGTGAAATTTGCACTGGAACTTTGATCATGTGATGATAAAAAATTCAAATTTAATAAGCAACAAGAAAAACTGTGTGCTGCAATCTTTCTATTATTAATATTATTTTCTTAGGACATTAGATCATTTTTAACTTTACAAGCAATTTTTGAAATTTTGAAGACAATTTCACAAATCAACTTTAAGGACCAAGTCAGTTCTGAAGTCACTTTGAGGAGCTTACATAATAGAAACAATCCAGAAATTACCGCATTTTAAAAACTGTACCCCTCAAACTATTCAAAATAGATATTAAAAATGTTGTTAACCCTTTATGTATTGCATTGGAAATAAAGCAAAATGGAGAAATAGAGGTGAAATTTCAAAATTGCCCTTTATGTTGCAGATTTTCCATTTTAATCCATTGGGCCCAAGTTTCTTTTTCACAAGCGATAACAGGAGAATATCACCCCACAATTTGCTACCCATTTTCTCTAGAAAATAGAAGTACTCTACAGCCAGGAAGGGAAGGAGTGGCATCTGGATTTTCTATCACGGAATTTGCTAAAATGGTTTTTAAGAGCCATAACTTTTATATATTTTTTGTTGACTTTGTTGTACGAGAGCTTATTTTTTGCGGGGCTGGTGTTTTTATTACCAAGATTTGCCTTTCTGATCGCTTTCTAACTATTATTTTTTGGAGGCGAGGTGGGCAAAAATTTTAATTCTGTCCGCTTTTTTTATTTTTTATGAGGTTCACCATGTGTTATATATGATAACTTTGTTCTGCAGGTTGAAATGATTATGGTGATAAATTTATATCGGTTTTTTTCCTGTTCTACTACTTTCGCATAGTAAAATCCCTTTTTATTAAAAATCTGTTATAATTTGCATCGCCATATACTAACATTCATAACATTTATTTTTCTGCCATCGTAGATGTCTTAGGGCGTACCTTTTAAAGAACAGACTGTACTTTTCATCATTACCATTTTCAGATACATAAGACTTTTCGATGACTTGATATTATATTTTTAGGGAGGTGAGGTGACAAAAAAAAAGCTGTTTTGGCATTATTTTTATTTATTTATTTTGACTGTGGTCACTTGATGGGTGATATTTTTATAGAGCCAGTCATTACAGAGTGATGACAAATATGTCTATTTCTAATTTTCTTTCAGTTATACACAATAAGAGCATTTTTTGAAAAAAAAATCATGTTTTTGTGTTGCCATTTTTTTTACAGCCATGTTTTTTTTTCTATTTTTCTAGCTATGGTCTTGTGAAGGCAGTTTTTTTGTGGGATGAGGTGACATTCTGTAGTACTATTTTAGGGTACATACAACTTTTTGAATACTTGATATTATGGGAGGCAAGGTGACATTTTGGTGTAATTTTTAGCCATCAGAGTGGTCCTTTGTTTTTTGAGGGGGTTTAACACAGAATAATCATGTCCCACCTTAGACATCTTTTTTCAAGACTAAACAAATTCACTTCTTTTAATCTTTGCTCATAGCTAAGATCTTCCAGGTCCTTAATTTGTTTTGTTGCTCTACTTCACAGGGGCCTGATGAGATACACCCAAAATTATTAAAAGAGCTTAGTGGTGAGCTGGCAAAACCGTTAACAGATTTATATAACCAATCATTAGTAACAGGAGTCGTCCCGGAAGATTGGAAATTGGCAAATGTCGTGCCCATTCACAAGAAAGGTAGTAGGGAGGAATCGAGCAACTATAGACCAGTGAGTCTGACATCAATAGTAGGCAAATTAATGGAAACCCTATTAAAGGATAGGATTGTGGAACATCTAAAATCCCATGGATTGCAAGATGAAAAACAACATGGGTTTACTTCAGGGAGATCATGTCAAACAAATCTTATAGATTTTTTTGACTGGGTGACTAAAATAATAGACGGTGGAGGTGCAGTAGACATCGCATATCTAGATTTTAGTAAGGCTTTTGACACTGTCCCACATAGAAGACTTATCAATAAACTGCAGTCATTGAGCATGGACTCCCATATTGTTGAGTGGATTAGGCAGTGGCTGAGTGACAGACAGCAGAGGGTTGTAGTCAATGGAGAACATTCAAAACAAGGTCATGTTACCAGTGGGGTTCCACAGGGATCTGTACTGGGACCAATTTTGTTTAATATCTTCATAAGTGATATTGCAAAAGGCCTCGATGGTAAGGTTTGTCTTTTTGCTGATGACACAAAGATATGTAACAGGGTTGATGTTCCTGGAGGGAAACGCCAAATGGAAAAGGATTTAGGAAAACTAGAAGAATGGTCAGAACTCTGGCAACTGAAATTTAATGTGGATAAGTGCAAGATAATGCACCTGGGGCGTAAAAACCCTAGGGCAGAATATAGAATATTTGACACAGTCCTGACCTCAGTATCTGAGGAAAGGGATTTAGGAGTAATTATTTCAGAAGACTAAAAGGTGGGAAGACAATGTAATAGGGCAGCACGAAATGCCAGCAGAATGCTTGGATGTATAGGGAGAGGTATAAGCAGTAGAAAGAGTGAAGTGCTTATGCCGCTGTACAGAACACTGGTGAGACCTCACTTGGAGTATTGTGCGCAGTACTGGAGGCCATATCTCCAGAAGGATATAGATACTCTAGAGAGAGTTCAGAAAAGAGCTACTAAACTAGTACATGGATTGCAGGATAAAACTTACCAGGAAAGGTTAAAGGACCTTAATATGTATAGCTTGGAAGAAAGAAGAGACAGAGGGGATATGATATAAACTTTTAAATACATAAAGGGAATCAACTCGGTAAAGGAGGAGAGCATATTTAAAAGAAGAAAAACTACCACAAGAGGACACCGTTTTAAATTAGAGGGGCAAAGGTTTAAAAGTAATATAAGGAAGTATTACTTTACTGAGAGAGTAGTGGATGCATGGAATAGCCTTCCTGCAGAAGTGGTAGCTGCAAATACAGTGAAGGAGTTTAAGCATGCATGGGATAGGCATAAGGCTATCCTTCATATAAGATAGGGCCAGGGGCTATTAATAGGATTCAGATATATTGGGCAGACTAGATGGGCCAAATGGTTCTTATCTGCCGACACATTCTATGTTTCTATGTTTCACACTTTTTCTAACTCCAAGGCATCCCTTTTTATGAACTGGTACCCAGAACTGAACCACATATTCCAGGTGAGGCTGTACCAATGCTTTGTATAATGGCAATATTAGATCCCTGTCCCGCGAGTCAATGCCTATTAATACAAGACTTAAGTTTGGTGGCCTTAGAGGCGGTGAACTGGCATTGCATGCTGCGATTTAATTTATGATCTACTAATACACCCAGATCATTCTGAGTAAGTGACTCTCCCAGTTTTATTCCCCCTAGGACTGTGATGGATAACCTCCGGCACTCCAGCGGTGATAGAACTACAACTCTCAAGATGTACACTTGCTTGACTGTTCTCAGAATGCCATAGAAATGAATGGAGCATGCTGGGAGTTGTAGTTTCACCACAACTGGAGTGCCGGAGGTTAGCCATCATAGCCCTAGGACATATGCTGCATAGTGTAGTTGGATGCTAATGTCTGTAAAGAGTAGCGGAATATAGTAGCGCCATATAAGTGCATAAAATAATAAATAAATAGTGCATAACTTTACATTTCAAGACTAAACAAATTCACTTCTATTATTCTTTGCTCATAGCTAAGATCTTCCAGGTCCATAATTTGTTTTGTTGCTCTACTTCACACTTTTTCTAACTCCAAGGCATCCCTTTTTATTGAACCTCATTTGCCACGTGGAGGTACAAACAGTAAGTTTGTCCAAGTCAGCTTGTAACTTATTAACATCTAACATATTACAAAGTTTGGTGTCATCTGCAATAATAGAAACAGCACTATTAATCCCATCCTCTATGTCATTAATGAATAAGTTAAAGAGGACCTGTCACCTCTCCAGACAGGACTTTTAGTAACTACTTGCATTCTGGAGCATATATTCTTATGACTGTGTTATGCCATTTCTGTATTATTCCTGATAAAAGATTACAAATAAAATGCCAGCAGTCTGCAGAAAATGTACTGCTGGGTGTTACCAGCAGCAATGTGTCCGATCAATGCTGCTTGTGTCAGACTGTGCAGGGACACACCCCCAACTGGTACCACCCAACTGTACCTTTACTGCAAGCTGCTGGCAATTCAGTCAAACTTCTTGTAGAAAGAACAGAGGAATTTTCATAACGTAGAATTGTTATTACATCGGGAATTAAAGTAGTTCCTAAAACAGCCATTGCAGGAAGAGGTGACAGGTCTTCTTTAACCCCTTAGTGACCAAGCCTGTTTGGGCCTTTATGACCAAGCGTTTTTCTTCCTTTTTTTATGGTCTCGTTCCAAGAGCTATAACTTTTTTATTTTTTTATATATATAGCTTTATGAGGGCTTGTTTTTTACCGGACAAGTTGTAGTTTTTAATATCGCCATTTTGGGGTACACATAACTTTCTGATTAACTTTTATTAACTCTTTCTGGGAGGGAGATAGGGAAAAATAGCAATACTGCCACTGCGTTTTTACATTATACATTTTTTGGCGTTCATTTTTCGGTACAAATAACATAATATCTTTATTCTCTGGGTCAGTACGATTACAGTGATACTAAATACTTATAATTTTGTTTACGTTTTACTACTTTTTTTGCAATAAAACACCTTTTATTAACCAAAAAAATAAATTTTGCATTGCCACTTCACAAGACCCATAACTTTTTTTTATTTTTTTATATGGAATTGTGTGAGGGCTTGATTTTTGAAAGACGACTTGTATTTTTCACTGGTATGATTTTGGAGTAAATGCCGCTTTTTGATCGCTTGTTATTACGGTTTTTTTCGGTGGAAACTAAGAATAAATTCGAAATTCTGTCATTTTTTATTTTTTACGGCGTTCACCATAGGGGATAATTTATGTAATATTTACGTAGTCCCGGTCGTTACGGACGTGGCAATACAAAACATATGGGGGATATTTTTTCTTTTGCAATTTTTTTCATTGAAAAGCGTATTTTCAATGGAAAAAAAATATATATATTTATTTTATGGAATTTTTTTTATTTAATAAATGTGTATTTTTTTTCTATTTTTTTTTACTACTTAATAGTCCCACAAGGGGACTATAATATACAGTATTTTGATTGCTTTTAAAATGTAATGCATTATCTCTATAATGCATTGCATTTTAATAGCAATGCTATTCGAACATTGACCAGCAGGCTGCGCCAGAGAGGCACAGCCTGCTGGAAGTAACGGAAGACAGGCTCGGGGCCCTGATCGGAAGCAAGGTAAGCTTCCCAGCACATCAGCACCCCGCGATCGCATTTTCGGGGTGCTGATGGGAGACAGAGGGAGTCCGCTCCCTCTGTCACCACTTTACATGCAGCGGGCGCCATTGCGCCCGGCATGTAAAGGGTTAAACAGCCCAGATCGGCACTCCTGCCGTTCCGGGCTGTTAGAGCAGGGACCCGGATCCCCACGGGGGAGCGGTGCAGCGCTTAAACTGGGCCGCCGTAAAAACGCGGCGGCCCAGCCTAAGGCCCCTTAGTGACCGCCGTAAAAACACGTATAGGTGGTCACTAAGGGGTTAAATAATAGCAGACCCAGCACAGAACCTTGGGGTACACCACTTATAACCGGGGACTAGGGATGAGCGAATCCGTGGATGTTCAGGTTTGACCCGAACTTGACCCCAAACACCGAACCCCACTGAACGTTGGGGCTGAAAAATTGCTTTAAATAAGTCATAGAAAGGACTGCAAATGGAATAAAAATGGGGGTAAGAGCAGTACAATTGGTCTGCAAACAAATGTCGATAGGGAAATTACTTAAAATAACATAAAATACATTTAAAAAAAAATTATAATCTTGAACCAGGAGGCGGAGGTCCAAGTAGGGTTGGGCGATATAAAAAATATTCCCACAATAACGATATTAAGAAATTTGACGCAATAATGATATATATTGCAATAAATAACCATTTAAAAGAAAAAAAACACTTAGAGCCACAAGGAGACATTAACCACCTCAGCCCCCAGTGCTTAAACACCCTGAAAGACCAGGCCACTTTTTACACTTCTGACCTACACTACTTTCACCGTTTATTGCTCGGTCATGCAACTTACCACCCAAATGAATTTTACCTCCTTTTCTTCTCACTAATAGAGCTTTCATTTGGTGGTATTTCATTGCTGCTGACATTTTTACTTTTTTTGTTATTAATCGAAATTTAACGATTTTTTTGCAAAAAAATGACATTTTTCACTTTCAGTTGTAAAATTTTGCAAAAAAAACGACATCCATATAGAAATTTTGCTCTAAATTTATAGTTCTACATGTCTTTGATAAAAAAAAAATGTTTGGGTAAAAAAAAAATGGTTTGGGTAAAAGTTATAGCGTTTACAAACTATGGTACAAAAATGTGAATTTCCGCTTTTTGAAGCAGCTCTGACTTTCTGAGCACCTGTCATGTTTCCTGAGGTTCTACAATGCCCAGACAGTACAAACACCCCACAAATGACCCCATTTCTGAAAGTACACACCCTAAGGTATTCGCTGATGGGCATAGTGAGTTCATAGAACTTTTTATTTTTTGTCACAAGTTAGCGGAAAATGATGATTTTATTTTTTTTTTTTTCCTTACAAAGTCTCATATTCCACTAACTTGTGACAAAAAATAAAAACTTCTATGAACTCACTATGCCCATCAGCGAATACCTTGGGGTCTCTTCTTTCCAAAATGGGGTCACTTGTGGGGTAGTTATACTGCCCTGGCATTCTAGGGGCCCAAATGTGTGGTAAGGAGTTTGAAATCAAATTCTGTAAAAAATGACCTGTGAAATCCGAAAGGTGCTCTTTGGAATATGGGCCCCTTTGCCCACCTAGGCTGCAAAAAAGTGTCACACATCTGGTATCTCCGTACTCAGGAGAAGGTGGGGAATGTGTTTTGGGGTGTCATTTTATATATACCCATGCTGGGTGAGAGAAATATCTTGGCAAAAGACAACTTTTCCCATTTTTTTATACAAAGTTGTCATTTGACCAAGATATTTATCTCACCCAGCATGGGTATATGTAAAAAGACACCCCAAAACACATTCCTCAACTTCTCCTGAGTACGGGGATACCAGATGTGTGACACTTTTTTGCAGCCTAGGTGGGCAAAGGGGCCCATATTCCAAAGAGCACCTTTCGGATTTCACTCCTCATTTTTTCCTGAATTTGATTTCAAACTCCTTACCACACATTTGGGCCCCTAGAATACCAGGGCAGTATAACTACCCCACAAGTGACCCCATTTTGGAAAGAAGACACCCCAAGGTATTCCGTGAGGGGCATGGCGAGTTCCTAGAATTTTTTATTTTTTGTCACAAGTTAGTGGAAAATGATGATTTTTTTTTTTTTTTTTTTTTTTTCATACAAAGTCTCATATTCCACAAACTTGTGACAAAAAATAAAAACTTCCATGAACTCACTATGCCCATCAGCGAATACCTTGGGGTCTCTTCTTTCCAAAATGGGGTCACTTGTGTGGTAGTTATACTGCCCTGGCATTCTAGGGGCCCAAATGTGTGGTAAGTAGGTAAATGACCTGTGAAATCCGAAAGGTGCTCTTTGGAATGTGGGCCCCTTTGCCCACCTAGGCTGCAAAAAAGTGTCACACATCTGGTATCTCTGTATTCAGGAGAAGTTGAGGAATGTGTTTTGGGGTGTCTTTTTACATATACCCATGCTGGGTGAGATAAATATCTTGGTCAAATGCCAACTTTGTATAAAAAAATGGGAAAAGTTGTCTTTTGCCAAGATATTTCTCTCACCCAGCATGGGTATATGTAAAATGACACCCCAAAACACATTCCCCAACTTCTCCCGATTACGGAGATACCAGATGTGTGACACTTTTTTGCAGCCGAGGTGGGCAAAGGGGCCCATATTCAAAAGAGCACCTTTCGGATTTCACAGGTCATTTTTTACAGAATTTGATTTCAAACTCCTTACCACACATTTGGGCCCCTAGAATGCCAGGGCAGTATAACTACCCCACAAGTGACCCCATTTTGGAAAGAAGAGACCCCAAGGTATTCGCTGATGGGCAAAGTGAGTTCATGGAAGTTTTTATTTTTTGTCACAAGTTAGTGGAATATGAGACTTTGTATGAAAAAAAAAAAAAAAAAAAAAAATAAGCATTTTCCACTAACTTGTGACAAAAAAAAAAAAATTCTAGGAACTCGCCATGCCCCTCACAGAATACCTTGGGGTGTCTTCTTTCCAAAATGGGGTCACTTGTGGGGTAGTTATACTGCCCTGGCATTTTCCAGGGGCCCTAATGTGTGGTAAGTAGGTAAATGACCTGTGAAATCCTAAAGGTGCTCTTTGGAATATGGGCCCCTTTGCCCACCTAGGCTGCAAAAAAGTGTCACACATGTGGTATCGCCGTATTCAGGAGAAGTTGGGGAATGTGTTTTGGGGTGTCATTTTACATATACCCATGCTGGGTGAGAGAAATATCTTGGCAAAAGACAACTTTTCCCATTTTTTTATACAAAGTTGGCATTTGACCAAGATATTTCTCTCACCCAGCATGGGTATATGTAAAATGACACCCCAAAACACATTCCCCAACTTCTCCTGAGTACGGCGATACCAGATGTGTGACACTTTTCTGCAGCCTAGATGCGCAAAGGTGCCCAAATTCCTTTTAGGAGGGCATTTTTAGACATTTGGATACCAGACTTCTTCTCACGCTTTGGGGCCCCTAGAATGCCAGGGCAGTATAAATACCCCACATGTGACCCCATTTTGGAAAGAAGACACCCCAAGGTATTCAATGAGGGGCATGGCGAGTTCATAGAAATTTTTTTTTTTTGGCACAAGTTAGCGGAAATTGATATTTTTAATTTTTTTCTCACAAAGTCTCCCGTTCCGCTAACTTGGGACAAAAATTTCAATCTTTCATGGACTCAATATGCCCCTCACGGAATACCTGGGGGTGTCTTCTTTCCGAAATGGGGTCACATGTGGGGTATTTATACTGCCCTGGCATTCTAGGGGCCCTAAAGCGTGAGAAGAAGTCTGGAATATAAATGTCTAAAAAATTTTACGCATTTGGATTCCGTGAGGGGTATGGTGAGTTCATGTGAGATTTTATTTTTTGACACAAGTTAGTGGAATATGAGACTTTGTAAGAAAAAAAAAATAAAATTCTGCTAACTTGGGCCAAAAAAATATCTGAATGGAGCCTTACAGAGGGGTGCTAAATGACAGGGGGGTGATAAATGACAGGGGGGTGATCAATGACAGGGGGGTGATCAATGACAGGGGGGTGATCAATGACAGGGGGGTGATCAGGGAGTCTATATGGGGGGATAACCACAGTCATTGATCACGCCCGTGTAAGGCTTCATTCAGACGTCCGGATGCGTTTTGCGGATCCGATCCATCTATCAGTGCATCCGTAAAAATCATGCGGACATCTGAATGGAGCTTTACAGGGGGGTAATCAATGACAGGGGGGTGATCAATGACAGGGGGGTGATCAGGGAGTCTATATGGGGTGATCACCACAGTCATTGATCATGCCCCTGTAAGGCTTCATTCAGACGTCCGGATGCGTTTTGCGGATCGGATCCATCTATCAGTGCATCCGTAAAAATCATGCGGACATCTGAATGGAGCTTTACAGGGGGGTAATCAATGACAGGGGGGTGATCACCACAGTCATTGATCATGCCCCTGTAAGGCTTCATTCAGACGACCGGATGCGTTTTGCGGATCCGATCCATGTATCAGTGCATCCGTAAAAATCATGCGGACATCTGAATGGAGCTTTACAGGGGGGTGATCAGGGAGTCTATATGGGGTGATCACCACAGTCATTGATCATGCCCCTGTAAGGCTTCATTCAGACGTCCGGATGTGTTTTGCGGATCCGATCCATCTATCAGTGCATCCGTAAAAATCATGCGGACATCTGAATGGAGCTTTACAGGGGGGTAATCAATGACAGGGGGGTAATCAATGACAGGGGGGTGATCAGGGAGTCTATATGGGGTGATCACCACAGTCATTGATCATGCCCCTGTAAGGCTTCATTCAGACGTCCGGATGCGTTTTGCGGATCCGATCCATCTATCAGTGCATCCGTAAAAATCATGCGGACATCTGAATGGAGCTTTACAGGGGGGTAATCAATGACAGGGGGGTGATCACCACAGTCATTGATCATGCCCCTGTAAGGCTTCATTCAGACGACCGGATGCGTTTTGCGGATCCGATCCATGTATCAGTGCATCCGTAAAAATCATGCGGACATCTGAATGGAGCTTTACAGGGGGGTAATCAATGACAGGGGGGTAATCAATGACAGGGGGGTGATCAGGGAGTCTATATGGGGTGATCACCACAGTCATTGATCATGCCCCTGTAAGGCTTCATTCAGACGTCCGGATGCGTTTTGCGGATCCGATCCATCTATCAGTGGATCCGTAAAAATCATGCGGACGTCTGAATGGAGCTTTACAGGGGGTTGATCAATGACAGGGGGGTAATCAATGACAGGGGGGTGATCAGGGAGTCTATATGGGGTGATCAGGGGTGATTAGGGGTGATCAGGGGCTAATAAGGGGTTAATAAGTGATGGGGGGGGGGGGTGTAGTGTAGTGTAGTGGTGCTTGGTGCTACTTTACTGAGCTACCTGTGTCCTCTGGTGGTCGATCCAAACAAAGGGGACCACCAGAGGACCAGGTAGCAGGTATATTAGACGCTGTTATCAAAACAGCGTCTAATATACCTGTTAGGGGTTAAAAAAAACACATCTCCAGCCTGCCAGCGAACGATCGCCGCTGGCAGGCTGGAGATCAACTCTCTTACCTTCCGTTCCTGTGAGCGCGCGCGCCTGTGTGCGCGCGTTCACAGGAAATCTCGCGTCTCGCGAGATGACGCGTATATGCGTGACTGTGCGCAGCGCTGCCACCTCCGGAACGCGATCCTGCGTTAGGCGGTCCGGAGGTGGTTAAACTGTATGGGGGCAGCCATAAGGTGACATTATACTGCATGGGGGCAGCCACAAGGAGAGGTTATACTTTATGGGGCAGCGACAAGGAGACAATATACTGTATGGGGCAGCGACAAGGAGACAATATACTGTATGGGGCAACAACAAGGAGACAATATACTGTATGGGGCTTATACTCATGACCTGTATATTTACCTTGGGTCTAGTACATCCCCATCTATGTGCACTATACAAAGTACACTGTAAACTGGGGGGGGGGGGGGGGGGGGGGGTTTGGGGGGGTGTGTTGGGTTTTGTACACTATATATGGGGGGCGGGTGTTGTACACTTTTATGGGGGGGGGGTCATTCATGTGTATATGGGGGGGCAGTAAGTGGTAAATGGCATATTTTGAGTGTCACTTTTGTAAACAAATGCTATTTGCCAATGCTAGAGCTGGCACTGCCATGTGAAGGGGCTGCTGAAAAAACTACGAGCCTGCTAAAAGATAGGATAGAAGATGGTATTACCTAGGAGACATATTTATTCATCATTACCCCACTCCGCATGTGCTGTTGTCTTTTCGCCTCTCTCTTTGGCTGCTTAAGTCGGCCTGGCTTTTGTACATCAGACGTGTGAGGGCCGTTAGAGCGGCCGTAGCGTGGCCCATCAGTGACAGTATTCGGATTGGTGGACGGAGTCTTGGTAAAGTGGGAACGAGGAGGGGGCGGTTGCAGTGAGAACTGGCAGATAATGTGCGCCGGTAGCTGGACGCTGAAGTTTTAGAAGAGGTCAGTGCAAGTGCGAGCTCTCCTATGATGGCACTAAAATACCACGGTAATTAAACGGTGATATCGCAGTTTTCTTAATACCACAGTATATCGTTAACACCATTATATAGCCCAACTCGAGGTCCAAGTGGAGTAGGAAGTTGAGGAGGCTGTAGACATGGCGGTGTAAGTGAAAGAGGTGGAGGAGGAAGCCAACACTGTTTTTGAGGGTGGTTTTTTCTTAAATTTTTTTTTTTTATTTGTCTGTTAATTCTATGTGTGACCTATAGCCCTTCTATGGCGTCCAGTTTTGTTTTTTGCCATGCTAAACATGTTTGTATAATACACTTGCCGCAAAGCAAGCCAGCACCTCCAAGGCGTATAGGGCAAGCTCACGCGATGCGCCCAATCGAAGACACAGAAGTTAAATGGGGCAGATCAATCAGTCAGTATGTGCAGATGTGTGCACACATACTGTTCCAATATGTTGCTGAAACGCTGCCTAAGATGGTCTGTATCAGATGGTAGTGCTAGATTTTGTGGCGTGCCGACAAAGCTTTTCCACATTTTCACCATGCTAACCCTCTCTTCTCAGGTGGTGTCTCATGCTTCCACTAAGACCCTGCTGTCAGGTGGGAAAACCATCAGTAGGGAGTCTACCAGCGTGAGCTTGTACTCGCGCATCTTCTGATCGCCTTCCAGTAACGGAAGTAAGGACGGCATGTTGTCCTTGTAGTGGGGTGGCCACCCAGTAATCATCACTGGTAAGAATGAGGGCAACTCTGCGGCCGATGCGCAGGCATTGCAGCATGTGTGCCAGGCTGCCCAGGGGCAACAAGCTGTTCTCAGTGGAAAGTGAATCATCTGTGTCCTCTGTATCCCGCTGGTCATACTCCAGTGATACCTGTGAGCCGATTCGGGTGCCACCCTGCTGTGAACACGGATCCTCCTCCTCCAAAACTGTGCCCTTGCTGGACAGTTGTGTAGCTGCCAGCTGTTTGTGCAGGAACCTACCATATTTTTCATCTGGAGCAACACTAAGAGATGTCGCGCTCATCCACAGGAAGCCAGGAGCCCGGACCTCGCCCTGAACCTTAGGCGCACAACAGATCCCAGTAAAAAGAAGGACGGTCCAGCTTCACTGAAAAATACTTGAGGCTTTATTTAATCCTGTGCAGATAAAAACCCACATACAGCAATGCAGAAAATCGACCGGTTTCGGATCACTATAGATGTGGATCCTTAGTCATGATGTGCATCAGTAGGAGGTGAAGTCGAGACTAAATAGCGAACCACTGAGAACAGGTGATCACAATCCGGTACAGGACACACCTCCTGATGACATCCTCCACAGAAAAAATGCATAACAATTACAACATGCCAAAAAAGACATAGAAAGTAAGATAAAATTTACAAAATGCAATAAAAAAGAAATAAAAATATTAGTAATGTAGAATAGTATCATGACGCCTGTTCACTCCTGACGGTATCCGTGAGCCTAATTTGAAAATCCAAAAGCACTCACGATTGAACAACTTTTTCTTGTGATCACCGCCTCTGCTTGGTCTGTTAACCCTCTCCACTCCTTGTACTGACATGCTATCTGTATTACCATTATGAACCGCAGCGAAATGCAAGCTTGCGGCGGAAACATTTTTTACTTTAGCATGGGGTACATTAGAGATATGACGGCAAATTCGAACTTTTAAGCAGTTTGATGTGCACCCGACGTACTGTAGATTACACAGAGAACATGTGATGCAATATACCACGTATGTGGTGTTGCAATTAATGTATTGCTGAATAGTGTGAGTAGTGTGATTGCTTGTAGACAGAATATGCGGGCCCATTCTCATATGTGAGCAACATGTGCATTTTTTATGTCCACATTTAAAATTACCTATGTGTCTCAGCCAGGTAGGCTGGGACCCAGGTTTATCCTGGTAAAGAGAGGGGCTCACCATATTGGCTAAAGTAGCAGCACGTCGGGCAACACATTTAACACCGCTTTTTACAACATCACCCCAAACTTGGTCATATTTGAGAAGATGAAAATGTCTTTTGACAATGTTACATATTTGTGAGTATTCACAGCTATAACTCGTGGAAAAAATCACTTGCTTCTCTTTATGACCAAGTTTGGGCTTATTGTTTGGGAAAATTAGATTGTCCCGAGACATAGTGGAGACCATATTTTTGGATCGGTTTAAAAGTCTGCTGGGATAATTCCTCGCTAGGAGACGGGTGGTAACAGTATTCATTTCTTCAATACGGGTTTCACTAGAGGAGCAATTGCGCAAAGCGCGAATATATTCACCCCTGGGGATGTTGTGGACAGTATGTGCAGGATGACAGGATCCCGCATGCAGGATGGTATTTCCTGCGGTTACTTTTCTATACGTGCGACTCTGTACACGGCCAACCCCCACCAAACACAAATCCAAAAAGGATATTAGGGTCTTGTGCAAATTTAGAGAAAAACGTAAGTTGCAATTATTGGCATTGAGAAAGGATCCGAATGATGGTACGGCCGCCACATCACCCGACCAAACAAAGAGCAGGTCATCGATGTAGCGACCGTACCATCGGACGGATCCACTCCATGGGTTGGAATCAGAGAAAAGAAAATGGTGTTCCCACCATGCCATATAAGGTCTGAGGTCTGATAAAAAAAAAAATATATATATATATATTAGGGTTGTCCCGATACCGATACTAGTATCGGTATTGGGACCGATTCCGAGTTTTCTCGGCGGTACTCAGCCGCCGATACCCCGCCCCGATACATAAATAGAATACTATGGGCGTAACTATGGGCGGGGCCCGGTGCAGTCACTGTACTCTTACACCGGGCCCCGCCGCTCACCGAAGTATTTATAAACGTGAATCCTTATCCTGTTGTTAAGTTGAACTAACGCTGCCCTCTCCCATGTTCCCATGTTCCCCTGTATCCCCACAGCACTTACTTAAGCTTCCATAGCAGGCAGAGCAGACGGCAGCAGTAACGTCACTCACTGACGTCGCGCGTCTGCTCCGCCCACTTTATGAGTGAAGCAGGCGGAGCAGGCGCGCGACGTCAGTGAGTGACGTTACTGGTGCCGTCCGCTCTGCCTGCTATGGAAGCTTAAGTAAGTGCTGTGGGGATACAGGGGAACATGGGAGAGGGCAGCGTTAGTTCAACTTAACAACAGGATAAGGATTCACGTTTATAAATACTTCGGTGAGCGGCGGGGCCCGGTGTATTGGGGGACACTGTTATGAGGGGGATCTGTGGATGACATATAGCAGTGTCATCCACAGATCCTCCCCATAACAGTTCCATCCACAGATCCCCCACCAAATAACAATGCCATCCTCAGATCCCCCCACCCCATAACAATGCCATCCACAGATATCCCACCCCATAGCAGTACCATCCACAGATCCCCATAACAGTGCCATCCACAGATCCCCCATAACAGTGCCATCCACAGATCCCCCATAACAGTGCCATCCACAGATCCCCATAACAGTGCCATCCACAGATCCCCCATAACAGTGCCATCCACAGATCCCCATAACAGTGCCATCCACAGATCCCCCATAACAGCACCATCCACAGATCCCCATAACAGTGCCATCCACAGATCCCCCATAACAGTGCCATCCACAGATCCCCCATAACAGTGCCATCCACAGATCCCCATAACAGTGCCATCCACAGATCCCCATAACAGTGCCATCCACAGATCCCCCATAACAGCACCATCCACAGATCCCCATAACAGCGCCATCCACAGATCCCCCATAACAGTGCCATCCACAGATCCCCCATAACAGTGCCATCCACAGATCCCCCATAACAGTGCCATCCACAGATCCCCCATAACAGTGCCATCCACAGATCCCCCATAACAGTGCCATCCACAGATCCCCATAACAGTGCCATCCACAGATCCCCCATAACAGTGCCATCCACAGGTCCCCCATAACAGTGCCATCCACAGATCCCCCACATGACAGTGCGTCATCCACAGATCCACAGATCCCCCAAAACGGTCACATGACATTTAAAAAAAGTATCGGTATTCGGTATCGGTGACTACTTGAAAAAAAGTATCGGTACTTGTACTCGGTCCTAAAAAAGTGGTATCGGGACAACCCTAATATATATATATATATATATATATCTTATTTTTCATTAGCAGAGAAAAAAAGAAAACATTTTTCATCAGACCTCAGATGAGACTCCTAAATCAGATCCCCAATCCTCATCTGACCTAAAATAAGATCCCCACACCTCATCAGACCTCTAAATCAGGCCCCTAATGCTCGGATTAGACAACACAAATCAGACTTCCAGTGTCAAGACCCTCAATGCTCAGATCCCTCCCCCCCATTCTCAGATCTGACCAAACCATGTTCAAACAAGACCCCTCCCATGCTCAGATCTGCACACCATGCTCAGATCAGACACCCCCATGCTCAGATCAGTACACCCAACATGCTCAGATCAGATCCTCCCATGCTCAGATCAGATCCTCCCATGCTCAGTTCTATAATTTGAAAAAATATCTTCCCTCTCCTGATCAGGCACTGGGCTCCTGCTCGGGCACCTGCTACACTGCAGGTCTGACACGCTCTCCACTGTGACCTGATGAGGTTAACGTCAGGTCATAGTGCGTGTCTCCACGTACTACGTTCTTACACTGTGTGCATCAGGACGTAGTGGAGAGTGAGCTGGAGCTGCAAAGTAGCAACAGTGCCCAATCAGGAAAAGAGATCTGAGCATGGGGTGGAGAGTGAGTCGGCCTGACTGCTTCCCGGCTCCACAGCTAGAGCCGCACTTGAAGAAGCAAAGAGCCGCATGCGGCTCAAGAGCCACAGGTTGGCCAACCCTGAATCAGACCTTTAAAAACCAATATTTAAATCCCATTGGGAAATTCAAGTGGAAATAGGTGATCTCAATTGAGAGGGCATCTTTTATAAAACTTTTGATCCATTCATGATGTACCAAATTTGTGTCAGAAATGAATTAAGAACTGAGGCCTGTACCTAAAGTGTACTGAGTCTGAGACCCAAGTTCAGACATTGTTGAAGAAAATTGAAATTTTTTTGAATAATAGAAATGACATAATAGGCTGGCTTCAGCTGTAATGTGGCCACAAGCAGCAGCATATCACAGCTGAAGACATTCATAAGTTGGAACAATGCATATACTGTGGACCAGAGGGGGCAGTGCTGTGGACCAGAGCAGCGTGGGGCATGTGATAGAGATGTGTGAATATCATGTCCTATCTCTAGGACTGTGTAACTGTATGATTTTTAAGTAGTTGCTTTAAGCAGCTTGTTCCTCATCTCAAGTGCCTTCCGTCCCCCCATTTGCTAGCCAAGCTGTCTGAAGAAAGAAAGGGGGCACACTAGAGTTGTTGCGATACCAAATTTTTAATTTGATTTCGATACCATAAAAAAGTATTGCGATACTCTATACCATTCGATACCACGTGAAAAAAATAAACCAAAAAAGCCACGTGCATTCCACATTTTTAAAAAATGGCGAATCGCGCATTATTTTTTTTTCTGTTCAGGCATTCACCGTTCACCGCATAGATTTTTTCTATTTTAATAGTTTGGACTTTTCGGACGTGGCGATATGTTTATTTATTGTTTATATATTTTATGTGTAATTTATACTTAATATTTTGGTGTTTTTTTTTTTTACTTTTTATTTAATAACTATTTCCCCCTTTAGGCGCTAGAACCTGGGAATATTTTCATCCCTTGTCCTATTCACCCTGATAGAGCTCTATCAGGGTGAATAGGACTTTACACTCTTCCTGCTGCTCTGTGCTCTGTTCACACAGCAGCAAGGAGCAGACTATGGCAGCCAGGGCTTCAGTAACTGATCGGAGCCCCAGGATTACACTGCTGGGGCTCCGATCAGAAGCTGCCACTGCACCACCAATGAGAAGAGGTGACCCTGTGGCCACTGCCACCAATGATTTAAATACTGGGGGGGTTGAGGGGGGGAGGGGGCACTGAGCCACCAATTATTTTAATACTGGGGTGGGGGGGTTTAAAGATAATTAACCTTTAATACAGGAGGCGGGTACTGGCAGCAAATCAGTGGCAGTTAACCCCTCAGGTGCCGCACCTGAGCGGTTAACTGCCGCTGATCGCAGCTCCCTGTCAGAGGCAGGGTGCCGGCTATGTGATTCTGCTGCCGGCATCTGCCTCCTGTATTAAAAGTTAAAGACTACCTTTCGTGGGTTCGGACTTAGTTAAGTTACCAGGCTACATAGAGCGGCGCCCAGGGATCTCCCTGCACCTACTATTATTCATGGGCGCCGCTCCACACAGCAGCGCGCTCATGTTCAGAGATACTAGACTGCGCAGGCCAGTATCGAAAAAATGGAAATCCCGGTATCGTATTGATACCAGGACAAAAGTATCGATTGAGTATTGAAATTTCGATACCCGCAACAATCATAGGGCACACAGCTGACGGTAGTGCTTGTCCTCTCCTCTGCCTACAGATGAGTTAAGAGTGATGTATGGACTGTAGAAGAATGCTTGAGCCAATTACTTAGATGATTCACATATATACTCATTGCCTATGAAAAAGCACCTGCTTGAAGTGTCATATATGATGTATACAGTATTAATATTAGTGAGACGCCATTACAAGATAGTGTTAGCACACAGATGTTTACATTAAGTTCACATACCAAAGTTTGTAAGATAGTGCACAGTGCGCAAACGCCAAGTGTTCTCTTTTCTTCTTATCTCTTTTTCTTAGCAAATTAAATAATGGCATAAGCCTCAGAGGGGGACGGCCCCCTCTGAAGATGCAAAAACTGCTTAACTCATTGTAATAAACAGACTGTCTTTGACCTGGCTTTGTGTCAGCGTATGTCTCTGCCATGCGTGGATATTAACCCCTTGAAGTACCCTGATTTGGAGCACCAGAGTGTATCTTAAATGTTTCAAGTGGAAGCATCTTCAACAGTTGGTGCCCGTAAGTGGGGCCCAGGCAAATGGATCATCAACAGACGCCCCCAAAACCTGACAAACAGCAGAGAGGGGATGACCGCGGCTTTAGTAGAAAGGTTTAAAAAAAAAAACATTTCTTTTACCTGCCTCTCTGCTATTCAGTTCATCACTTCATGGTGGCTTAGTCTGCTGTACGGTGAAGCCCATGTGCACGTGAGGCTATCTGACAGGTCTCTCTGTTTTCCTCTTAGCATGTTGTTGCTTGGCAGGATCTCACCTCTCCTCAGGTTCTGCTCGTTATCATTGATGAGGCTCTATTTAAATCCACCTCACACTGCTGACCAGGCGGTTGGTATTTCCTGTTGGAGTTTCTAGAGCTTGTTTATTTTGGATCTCCTGCTTCTCCAGACTTCCCAAAGCTAAGTGATTGTTGCCTTTTCTGTTTGTTGTTCGCTGGTGTGTTTTGTTCTAGGCCTCAGGGAGACACGGGTTCCTTCATCTTGGAAAGAACCAGTTGTCTCGTCTCCTGCTACCTATCCTAGGGATTTTCAGTTTCAGCGGGCGTATGAGCATTTCCACCATCAGAATCTGCTTATACTGACAGGAGTTAGGGAAAGGCCTAGGGATTACTATTAGGTCACCATCCCTCTTCCTTAGCGTTTGAGGCCTAGACTGTTGGAAAAGAGGGTGCTGTAACGCCGAGGTGTGGGACGAAGTAAACTCCATCTGACCTCTACAGGAAGACGTGCGGAGAGGAGTCCTGGCTGACTAGTCAGACAAAATAGTCAGTTTGAGCCAACCAAAGAGGAGGGTGAAAAAGGGTTAAAGGTGCCTGCTTACTCCTCTGCATTGTGTGTGTCAGTCTGAAACATTGCTGTTGAAATGGGCCTGTCCCAGTCTCATGAAGAGGAGAATATACAGCCCCCCAGCTAGAAGCCAGAGAGGAGGAAACAAAACATGTGAAAAACTAAGCAAAGTGGATGAAGATTGCAGGATGTAATAATAATGGAGAACTGAGTGTTAAAATATGGAAAAAGAGTGTAACAGCGATGTCAGGGAAAGTTGAGCGATGAAGGATTGTTAGGTGTGGCTCATTAAAAAGTGCCCTCCCCAACAGAGACTGTAGTGTCTGTAGACAAACAAAATCTCGAAGTCTCAGGAAAGTTGGATGGCTCCTTGAGAGATAAGAGTCAAGGAAGGGGGGCTGATGGCTGTGGTGGGCTAATTTCATCCCCCAATTTCATCCCCCAGCCCTCCATGTGCTCGCCACAGGTAGCCTGACTGCCATTAGGTACCGAGATGAGATCCTCAGACCCCTTGTGAGACCATATGCTGGTGCGGTTGGCCCTGGGTTCCTCCTAATGCAAGACAATGCTAGACCTCATGTGGCTGGAGTGTGTCAGCAGTTCCTGCAAGACGAAGGCATTGATGCTATGGACTGGTCCGCCCGTTCCCCAGACCTGAATCCAATTGAGCACATCTGGGACATCATGTCTCGCTCCCACCAACGTCACGTTGCACCACAGACTGTCCAGGAGTTGGCAGATGCTTTAGTCACGGTCTGGGAGGAGATCCCTCAGGAGACCGTCTGCCACCTCATCAGGAGCATGCACAGGCATTGTAGGGAGGTCATACAGGCACGTGGAGGCCACACACACTACTGAGCCTCATTTTGACTTGTTTTAAGGACATTACATCAAAGTTGGATCAGCCTGTAGTGTGTTTTTCCACTTTAATTTTGAGGGTGACTCCAAATCCAGACCTCCATGGGTTGAAAATTTTGATTTCCATTTTTTAATTTTTGTGTGATTTTGTTGTCAGCACATTCAACTATGTAAAGAACAAAGTATTTCAGAAGAATATTTAATTAACTCAGATCTAGGATGTGTTATTTTTGTGTTCCCTTTATTTTTTTGAGCAGTGTATAATATGGCCACTTGGGATTTTAATTTTATTTTTCTTGGAAGAGTTTGTGTTTTTATTGGTGCCAAAAGTGTTGACTGAGCTCTACATTTTTTTTAATCAAAGTCAATAAAATGTTTCTTATGGGCCCTTCATGTGTTCATGTCTGTACTATAGTAATGAGTTATATGTTAAATGTTGTGCTAACATCAGAGATCTGTCCTAATGAACAGTCAAGACAATACTGACAGAGAGAGGGAGGAACACACCGTCCGACAGAAAGGGGTGGACTTAGATGATTTAGAGGGGAGGGAGGAGGACAGGGTGGATGTGACAGACGACAGCCCTTGTGCCCATCCCCTAAGTTACAAAAGATGAGAAGTCCTGTGTTTCAGTCTAATAAATTTCACATTAGGAAAAGCTGGGTACTTCTGTAAACCAAAATGCAGAGTAACATCAAGCAGCATTGGTGGTTCAGTGGTGCCAAATGCCTCATTGAAGTGAAGAAAGTAAGTTTGCTACCCTATAATGGTCCTGGAAGATGGACCTGCAGAGTCTGCGGGACCCAGAACCCAGATGAGAGAGAGAGAGAGAGAGAGAGAGAGAGTTGTGCTGTGTGTGCTACTCCTCATCCACACCACACAAGAGGATTGTATTCTGTGTTGACCATGCCCGGGATCACTGTACGTCCCCGCAGACACCCATGTTTTTGTCATGAGTACGACACAAAGACAGATGAGGGGGAAAAGTTATACCAAGATTAGGGAACAGGCAATCCAGTATCAGCTGTGCTTTTAAACATTTTAGCAGATTCAAGTCTGGTCCCAATGATGTCCCTCACTCTGGCTGATAAAGATGTAGTCCCGTTTTTGATTGATACAAGAGCAGCCAAGACAGTTGTGCACAGCAAACATGTCCTCCCCTGACTTTATCTCCAAGGACGCCAGTCTTTGGGTAGAAGTGAATGGGAAAGTAGTACACGCCCCTTTTTAACATAACCCATCCGTATTAGATTTGCCCTTAACCAAGAAGTGCTTGCCCGTTTGCCTTCAGCGATAATGCCCCTTGTTGCCTCCTGGGTACAGACTTGCTTGCAAAAGTACATGCTAGCGTCTCATATCATGAGGATGGCACTGTGAAGCTTACAGGTGCCCTCAATGAACAGGAACTTTGTTTGTTGGCTATTAGTGATAAAACTCCCTGGTCCATGCTTGTACCAGTACTCCCAGAACATAAGAAGGGAGCCCAGCTTGCGGGAATGTTGGGACATCTGTGGGCTACTGGACCCACTGATGTTGGCAAACGCTCAGTCCTTCCTGTGAAAGTGGAGATGAAAACTGATGCCCCACTTTCCAGGGAGCCTAGAGAACTCACCCAGCATGGCTGCAAGTGAGAGAAAAAAAAGAAAAAAAAAGGGTGTAACGGCACCCCGGGCATAAAAGGGGGTAAACGCCGTCTATGAGATATTCCCTTTCCAGATGCAAAGGCAGCTACTAAAGACGCCAATCTCCCGAACTGGAAACCATATGAAGGCTGCATACAGCCGAATAGGAAAAACCATATGAAAGCATACAATCCCCCCAAGAACGAGACCAAGCTCTGTGTTGAGGGTAAAGCAGTGGACAGCCAGAGCTGAGTGTTTATTGTTCTTATATACACATTCTTACACATTAGTACCACCCACAGGGTTTTGTAAAACAACCAGTAACCCCGTACAATACACTCAGACACTCCCACACAAAATCCTCCCCTCTGCCTGTGATACAATTACCTTACACAATGGGTTAATGTAATTATCACAGGCAGGAGAATTCAGTTTTACACAATGTCTTCTGTCCTTGAGACAATTGGGACGTAATCCAATTTATCTCCAAGGGCAGAGGCAAAACTCCATTAGCCACATGGTAGCAAAAGACAATCAAAGACATAAGAATATTTAACTGTGCAGCTATTGCATAAAACAGACATTTAACATATCCCCAGATAGCTCCGGTCTGAGTGCATATTATTAGGTGAATGGCACTCAGACTAGACAAATACAGTTCAATTGCCATGGAGCCAAATTCTTTCACATAGTCTTTGCAGGGGAAAATCAATCGTTTCAACATGGGGCCATAGTCTAAAGGAAGCAGGCGGGCAACCAGGCTTCTCCAATGCAATGTGGCGAGATTGGTCTCGTCACAAAGGGGAGGAAACACTTCAGTTTTGTTGCATTGCTGTAACCTTCCTGGAGTGAAAGATCTGAAACCTGAATGAAAGAAGCTTGTGGGGGACATCCCTTTGCCCAGAAACATGAATGCACTAAAGACATTTTTGGGCCCCGTTTCTTATCGCAGACCTTGGTTTCACACGTTTGATACAGCCTCTTTATGATTGTTTGTCCTTTAGTCCCTTCCACCATATAGATGAAGTGGTAGATGCCTTTTATGCCCAAACCTGGCAATTTTGTGCTCCCCCGCAGTGGGCCTATCAGATTATTACATTTAGATTGTATTGTTCAAAAGTGAATGGCCAAGCCCCAGCTGTCCTCACCTAATTGGATGGCCAGCAACAATGCCATGTGGCATATTATTCAGCGAGACTTGGCCCCGTGGCAAGAGGTGCCCCTTTCTGCATCAGAGCTAGTTGTACAAGCCATGCTTGATGAAAGCTCCGAGATAGTCGTGAACAACAAGGCGACAGTGATATTACTTCTATCCTCATGAAAGTACAACCCAAAAATCTTTTTGTTGCCCCCTATTGGAGACTGCAGTGTTCCATTTTGCTGCCTGACAATGTTGCTGTCCAAAAGGTGTAATACTTTGAATCCAGCTACCCTGTTGCCTCTGGAACTGGAACGAGGGGGAAGGAAGAGTTAGGACACTTACAATTTTCTTCCAGATCCAGAGGAAGAGGCTCACGTTTGTTTGCAGATGATGTCACAAGAGACAGCGGGATGTGGTAAATCAGTCATTAGGTAATTCAGATCATGTGCTCTTTGTGGATGGAGATCGAGGTATGGCCAGGATGGCAGGTACTACACAGATTGGGCAGTGGTGACTAAACATGACACACCACCACACATGTCTGCTCAAGAAGTGGCGCTAAAGACTCTGAAGATGGCTTGCAGATATGCAGAGGGAAAAACAGCCAACATTTACACCGATTCCATATACAGTCTTGTGAAAAAATTAGGACACCCTTTGAAAGCATGTGGTTTTTTGTAACATTTTTAATAAATGGTTATTTCATCTCCGTTTCAACAATACAGAGAGATTAAAGTAATCCGACTAAACAAAGAAAACTGAAGAAAAGTCTTTTCAAGATCTTCTGTAAATGTCATTCTACAAAAATGCCTATTCTAACTGAGGAAAAAGATAGGACACCCTTGCCCCTAATAGCGAGTGTTACCTCCTTTGGCTGAAATAACTGCAGTGAGACGGTTCTTGTAGCCATCTACCAGTCTTCGACATCGGTCTGAAGAAATTTTACCCCACTCCTCAATGCAGAACTTTTTCAGCTGTGAGATGTTTGAGGGGTTTCTTGCACGTACAGCCCTTTTCAAGTCACCCCACAGCATCTCAATGGGATTCAAATCTGGACTTTGACTTGGCCATTCCAGGACTCTCCATTTCTTCTTTTTCAGCCAATCTTTGGTTGATTTACTAGTATGTTTTGGGTCATTGTCATGTTGCATGGTCCAGTTCCGCTTCAGCTTTAATTTTCTAACTGATGGTCTCACATGTTCTTCAAGCTACACAGTAGAATTCATCGTGGATTCTATGATGGTGAGCTGACCAGGTCCTGCTGCAGCAAAGCAGCCCCAAACCATGACACTTCCACCTCCATGCTTCACAGTTGGTATGAGGTTCTTTTCTTGGAATGCTGTGTTTGGTTTACGCCAAACATGTCCTCTGCTGTTGTGTCCAAATAATTCAATTTTGGACTCATCTGTCCAAAGAACATTATTCCAGAAGTCCTGGTCTTTGTCAACTTTATCGCTGGCAAATGTCAGTCTGGCCTCGATGTTTCTCTTGGAAAGCAAAGGTTTCCTCCTTGCACACCTCCCATGCAAGTTAAACTTGTACAGTCTCTTTCTGATTGTAGAGGCATGTACTTCTACATCAACAGTAGCCAGAGCCTGCTGTAGTTCTCGAGATGACACTTTAGGGTTTTTGGATACCTCTTTTAGCATCTTGCGGTCTGCTCTTGGGGTGAACTTGCTGGGGCGACCAGTCCTGGGCATGTTGGCAGTTGTTTTGAAAGCCCTCCACTTGTAGACTATCTTCCGGACAGTGGAATGGCTGATTTCAAAATCTTTTGAGATCTTTTTAAATCCCTTCCCAGACTCATAGGCTGCTACAATCTTTTTTCTGAAGTCCTCTGACAGCTCTTTTGCTCTCACCATGGTGCTCACTCTCACTTCAACAGTCAGGAGCACACCAAACTAAATGTCTGAGGTTTAAATAGGGCAAGCCTCATTCAACATGCAGAGTAACGATCTACTAATTATGTGCACCTGGTGTGATATACCTGTGTGAGATCTGAGCCAATTTAAGAGGGAATACATGTGAGGGTGTCCTATCTTTTTCCTCAGTTAGAATAGGCATTTTTGTAGAATGACATTTACAGAAGATCTTGAAAAGACTTTTCTTCAGTTTTCTTTGTTTAGTTGGATTACTTTAATCTCTTAGTTGGATTACTTTAAACCACATGCTTTCAAAGGGTGTCCTAATTTTTTCACATGACTGTATGCCTTTTGGGATGGGCCATGACTATGGGCCATTTGGAAAGCCAAAGAATTCCTGACCGCTCCAGGAGATGGGGAAGCAGCGTGGTCTCTGATGAAGTCCACATGTCGCTCACTTGAGTGGTGGTGATAACAACAAAAGGGCACTGTAAAACAGACTCAGAGGAGGCAAAAGGAAAAGCCACAGCAGATCAGGCGGCAAAAATGGCTGCCAAATTGCCTAGACAGACCCCTGCCTTAAGTGGCCACAGCTTAGGGCCCTGAAATAACTCCTCCTGTCACCCGGAAGTTCTTAAGACCTTACAGAACCAGGTGGGGAAGGAGGAAAGGGACTGGTGGATGGAAAAAAGGGGACTACAAATCAGGAAGGCCTAATATAGTTGAAAGGGAAACTCTGCCTTCCCAGGTCCCTCTACCACACAATGGCACAGGCAACCCATGAAGTGACGCACCAGACAAAAACTGAAATGTGCGATTTAGTACATATCACATGGTATGCCCCAGGGGACAGCACAGTGGCAATTAACCTACAAAAACCTCTCTGTCTAGACTAGACAGAAAATCATTCCACCTGTACGGCATCCAATATAGTATCAAACAAGCAAGTGGAGATAATATATCAAAGTATCAATTTATTATCAAATATAAAATATGGGGAAAAGACAGGATGGTACACAGTATACAGAGAAGCAAAGGGCAGTTAATACAATTTCATTCACATGTATTCTCCACAAGGCGATAAAGCACTAGGTGGCTGTCAGGTAAAAAGAGGGCTATAATTCAAGGGCAACCAAATCTGCATACAATAATAGTAATAACCCCATATGGGCTATATGATATATTGCAGAAAGTAGTGAATAACTGGATGTCTGTGAGTTATCCCATAGCGTCCAGGGATCATAGGCAGCCAAGACTGACAAGTGTAATACAAAATATATCAAGTCTGGTCAATGACTAAATCCCAAGGTATAGTGATGGTCTAGAAAATATCTAAGACCCAATATGGATGTGTGGAAGTACCATATGAAGGTGTCAAGCTATACTAAACACAGGACGTACCTGAAGACATGGTGAACACAGGAGAATACTGGACCCTAAGCGCAAGACCTCGACGCGCGTTTCACCTCAGCGGCTTCGTCAGGAGGTACTAAATGATATAGTGGCAGGGTATATATAGTCTAGGAAGGGTGGGAGGAATTTACCTGGGTTGCGAACACCTGCGGTCCAATGAAGCAGGCGCGGGAACATCATGATCCACGGAGCCATCTCTCGGCGCATCTCTGCCTGCATACCGCGCATGCGCGGCACATACAGACGTCACAGAGCACTTAGAGATGACGCCGTGCAGCGCATGCGTGATCCGCGACCCAATGGAACGCAGGTGACCCGCAAACACCAGCGGATGGATCCTATTGGGGGAAGGCTGCAGAATGAACTGCAAATCGCATAATCCATATAACGGATGCCAAGCGGGGGAAAAGAAGAGGGGAAAACGCTATATGTGCATAAGGAACATCCATATTGGTCCCACGATAATCCACGTGCATCCCGATACCCACAAACAGAGCACAAGTCCAGGATACATTCGTATATAGGCGGACCCATACCGCCGGTCCACATAGTGGCAGGTGATATGGTACATAATCGGCCATAATAAATACCCTAAAACAATAAATAATGAAAAAAGTTTAGAATTGAAATATAAATAAGCACCATATGAGACATTAAAAAGAGGTGCTATAATAATTCATAAGAAATAAATATCATAATTCTTAAAATACTTAATAGATCATAAATTCATGATTTACACTAATGCATATCATATTAAACATCAAGTGAGTCTCAATGAGACTGTGCATGTTAATATTCAAAGTAGTATTATGTAGGAAAATTAATCCCAACAAAATGGTGAGTGTATCTTACTAATACTCTTAGTGGTGACATGACCAGTGCACCACAACAAAGGTGGCTGCAATAGTCATGATAACATATCCGCACCGAAAAATACACATCTCCCCCATAAAATATACTGGACCTCAAAAATGTACTGGACCTCAAAAAAGTGGGGCAAGAGTGTCAGGGGCGGCCGCACCGGCAGCAAAAGCAGCCCATGGGTTCGACCAAGACACTCCTGACCCATCATACATAGAAAAATCGTAGACCAATGATCCATACTAAAACAGTCCCCAGCAATTTAAAATATCACAAGCTGGCAGTACAGAAGCTATCCCCAATCAAATTAGCAAGAGTGACCCCAATGGTGATATGGGCAGTATATACACTCAATACATATAGATCTCCATATAATACATTCTCCTATATGTATGTTGTTTGATATCCGTTTCAGGTCGTGTCTTTCATCCCGAATATGTCTTCCCCTAGTTGCTTACTGGATCCATCACCACCATATCCCAGAGATTAATCATTTCTCACAAAGTGACTTCAGACCTGTAGTGGTCCCTAAAAATTGGGTTTTTGAAAATTTCAAGATTTACTTCTAAACTTCTAAGCCTTGTAACATCTCCAAAAAATAAAATATCATTCCCAAAATGATCCAAACATGAAGTAGACATATGGGGAATGTAAAGTCATCCAAATTTTTGGGGGTATTACTATGTATTACAGAAGTAGAGAAACTGAAACTTTGAAATTTTTCCAAATTTTTTGTAAATTTGGTATTTTTTTATGCCAAAAAAATTAACTTTTTTGACCCAATTTTAGCAGTGTCATGAAGTACAATATGTGACGAAAAAACAATCTCAGAACGGCCTGGGTTAGGCTACTTTCACACTACCGTTCAGAGTAGATCCGTCTGGGGTCTGCCCAGACGGATCCGCTCATATAATGCAGACTTTGGATCCGTTCAGAACGGATCCGTCTGCATTATATTGTAGAAAAAATTAAGTGTGAAAGTAGCTTCAGACGGATCCGTCCAGACTTTACATTGAAAGTCAATGGGGGACGGATCCGTTTGAAAATTGAGCCATATAGTGTCAAATTCAAACGGATCCGTCCCCATTGACTTACATTCTAAGTCTGGACGGATCCGTTTGCCTCCGCACAGCCAGGCGGACACCCAAACGCTGCAAGCAGCGTTCAGGTGTCCGCTTGCTGAGCGGAGCGGAGGCTGAACGCTGCCAGACTGAAGCATTCTGAGCGGATCCGCGTCCACTCAGAATGCATTAGGGCAGTACGGATGCGTTCGGGGCCACTTGTGAGCCCCTTCAAACGGAGCTCACAAGCGGAGCCCCGAACGCTAGTGTGAAAGTAGCTTAAGTCAAAGCGTTTTAAAGTTATCAGCACTTAACGTGACACTGGTCAGATTTGCAAAAAATGGCCTGGGCCTTAAGGTGAAATAAGGCTGTGTCCCTAATGGGTTAAGGACCAAGCCATTTTTGCACATCTGACCAGTGTCACTTTATGTGTGAATAACTTTAAAACACTTACTTATCCAGGCCATTCTGAGATAGTTTTTTCGTCACATATTGTACTTCATGGATTGTAAAATGGATTTAAAAAAATTCATTTTTATTTGTAAAAAAAATACCAAATTTACCAAAAATTTGGAAAAAAATTCCAAATTTCCAAGTTTAAATTTATCTAATTCTATAATACATAATAATACCTCCAAAAATAGTTATTAATTTACATTCCCCATATGTCTACTTCATGTTTGGATCATTTTGGGAACGCAATTTTATTTTTTGCGGACGTTACAAGGCTTAGAAGTTTAGGAGCAAATCTTGAAATTTTTCTGAAATTTTCCAAAACCCACTTTTTAAGGACCAGTTCAGGTCTGAAGTCACTTTGTGAGGCTTACATAATAGAAACCACCCAAAAATGACCACATTCTAGAAACTACACCACTCAAGGTATTCAAAACTGATTTTACAAACTTTGTTAACCCTTTAGGTGTTCCACAAGAGTTAATGGCAAGTGGAGATAAAGCTTCTGAATTGAAATTTTTGGGCAAATTTTCCATTTTAATAAATTTTTTCCAGTAACAAAGCAAGGGTTAACAGCCAAACAAAACTCAATATTTATTGCCCCGATTCTGTAGTTTGCAGAAACACCCCATATGTGGTCGTAAACTACTGTACGGGCACACGGCAGGGGACAGAATGAATAGAACGCCAAATGTTTTTTGGAAAGCAGATTTTGATGGACTGGTTTATTTACACCATGTCCCATTTGAAGCCGCCCTGATGCACACTTACAGTAGAAACTCCAAAAAAATGACCCCATTTTGGAAACTACGGGATAAGGAGGCAGTTTTGTTGGTACTATTTTAGGGTAAATATGATTTTTGGTTGCTCTTAAAAAAAAAAGTACTTTTTTTGAGGCAAGGTAATAAAAAATAGAAATTCTGAAATTTCATCTCCATTTGCCAATAACTCTTGTGGAACACCTAAAGGGTAAACAAAGTTTGTAAAATTAGCTTTGAATACCTTAAGGGGTGTAGTTTCTTAGATAGTGTCCCCTTTTTGAAGTTTCCACTTTAAGGGTACATCAGAGGGGCTTCAAATGGGACATGGTGTCAAAAAACCAGTCCAGCAAAATCTGCCTTCCAAAAAACATATGGCGTCCCTTTCTTTCTGTGCCCTGCCGTGTGCCCGTACAGTAGTTTACAACCACATATTGGGTGTTTCTGCAAACTACACACACCTGTGAAGGCGTCCGGTTGCCATGGTAACCATGACGGCACAGCAGCCCCCGATGGGAGAGGGAGGGAGCTTCCTCCCTGTTAAACCCTACCATACTGCGGTCCCTAAACCGCAGATCTGAATTGACCTGCGGTTTACATTGATCGCCGATACGAGGGGGTAGGGGTGTCACAGGACCCCCCTCGGCATTGTCACAGAGTGCCAGCGGTGATCAGGGCGTACTTTGTGTCCCCAAGAGGTTAAATGGGCAGGGCACTGTGAATGACACTGTTAAGGGAGTGAAGTGCTGTGGAGGTCACAGTTAAGGGGGCGGTCCGCTATGGAGGTCAATGTTAAAGGGCAAAGTGCTGTAAAGGTCACTGTTAAAGGGGCGGATGCTGTGGAGGTCACTGTTCAAGGGGAAGGGGACTGTGAAGGTCACTTTTAAGGCAGCGGGGTACTGTGGAGATCACTGTTAAAAGGAGTGGGAACTGTGGCAGTCAATCTTAACCACTTCCAGACTGGGCCATTTACCCCCTTTCTGACCAGGCCTATTTTTGCAAATCTGACATGTGTCACTTTATGTGGGCATAATTTTGGTAATGTAATTTTTTTTATTTTTTTTTATTTTTAGGACGTTAGAAGGTTTAGAATTTTTTAAGCAATTTTTGAAATTTTTAAGAAAATTTCAAAAGTCAACTTCTTTAACCTCCCCTAGGTTAAACACCCTTAATGACCAGACCACTTTTTACAATTCTGCACTACACTATTTTCATGGTTTATTGCTCGGTCATGCAACTTACCACCCAAATGAATTTTACCTCCTTTTCTTCTCACTAATAGAGCTTTCATTTGGTGGCATTTCATTGCTTCTGACATTTTAACTTTTTTTGTTATTAATCGAAATTTACAGATTTTTTTGCAAAAAAATGACATTTTTCAGTTGTAAAATTTTTCAAATAAAACTACATTTCTATTTAAATTTTTCTCAAAATTTATTGTTCTACACGTCTTTGATAAAAAAAAAATGTTTGGGTAAAAAAAAAAATGATTTGGGTAAAAGTTATAGCGTTTACAAACTATGGTACAAAAATGAAAATTTTCGCTTTTTGAAGCAGCTCTGACTTTCTGAGCACCTGTCATGTTTCCTGAGGTTCTACTATGCCCAGACAGTAGAAAAACCCCACAAATGACCTCATTTCGGAAAGTAGACACCCTAAGGTATTCGCTGATGGGCATAGTGAGTTCATAGAACTTTTTATTTTTTGTCACAAGTTAGCGGAAAATGATTTTATTATTTTTTTTTTCCTTACAAAGTCTCATATTCCACTAACTTGTGACAAAAAATAAAAACTTCCATGAACTCACTATGCCCATCACGAAATACCTTGGGGTGTCTTCTTTCCAAAATGGGGTCACTTGTGGGGTAGTTATACTGCCCTGGCATTTTAGGGGCCCTAATGCGTGAGAAGTAGTTTGAAATCAAAATGTGTAAAAAATGCCCTGTGAAATCCTAAAGGTGCTCTTTGGAATGTGGGCCCCTTTGCCCACCTAGGCTGCAAAAAAGTGTCACACATGTGGTATCGCCGTACTCAGGAGAAGTTGGCAATGTGTTTTGGGGTGTCATTTTCCACATGCCCATGCTGGGTGAGATAAATATCTCTGTCAAATGACAACTTTGTATAAAAAAATGGGAAAAGTTGTCTTTTGCCGAGATATTTCTCTCACCTAGCATGGGTATATGTAAAAAGACACCCCAAAACACATTGCCCAACTTCTCCTGAGTACGGCGATACCACATGTGTGACACTTTTTTGCAGCCTAGATGCGCAAAGGGGCCCAAATTCCTTTTAGGAGGGCATTTTTAGACATTTGGATCCCAGACTTCTTCTCACGCTTTAGGGCCCCTAAAATGCAAGGGCAGTATAAATACCCCACATGTGACTCCATTTTTTGGCACAAGTTAACGGAAATTTTTATTTTTATTTTTTCTCACAAAGTCTCCCTTTCCGCTAACTTGGGACAAAAAGTTCAATCTTTCATGGACTCTATATGCCGCTCAGCGAATACCTTGGGGTGTCTTCTTTCCAAAATGGGGTCACATGTGGGGTATTTATACTGCCCTGGCATTTTAGGGGCCCTAAAGCGTGAGAAGAAGTCTGGAATATAAATGTCTAAACAAATTTACGCATTTGGATTCCGTGAAGGGTATGGTGAGTTCATGTGAGATTTTATTTTTTGTCACAAAATAGTGGAATATGAGACTTTGTAAGAAAAAAATAAATAAAATAAAAATTTCCGCTAACTCGTGCCAAAAAAATGTCTGAATGGAGCCTTACAGGGGGGTGATCAATGACAGGGGGGTGATCAGGGAGTCTATATGGGGTGATCACCCCCCCGTCATTGATCACCCCCGTGTAAGGCTCTATTCAGACGTCCGAATGTGTTTTGCGGATCCGCGGTGTCAGTGCTTTGCGGATCCACAAAACACATAGGGACGTCTGAATGGAGCCTTACAGGGGGGTGATCACCCCCCCGTCATTGATCACCCCCCTGTAAGGCTCCATTCAGAGGTCCGTATGTGTTTTGCGGATCCACGGATCGGATCCGCAAAATACATACGGACGTCTGAATGGATCGTTACAGGGGGGTGATCAATGACAGGGGGGTGATCAGGGAGTCTATGTGGGGTGATCACCCCCCCGTCATTGATCACCCGCCTGTAAGGCTCCATTCAGACGTCCGTATGTGTTTTGCGGATCCGATCCATGGATCCGTGGATCCATAAAACACATATGAACGTCTGAATGGAGCCTTACAGGGGGGTGATCAATGACAGGGGGGTGATCAGGGAGTCTATATGGGATCATCACCCCCGTCATTGATCACCCCCCTGTAAGGCTCCATTCAGACGTCCGTATGTGTTTTGCGGATCCGTAAAACACATACGGACGTCTGAATGGAGCCTTACAGGGGGTGATCAATGACAGGGGGGTGATCAATGACAGGGGGGTGATCAAATAGTCTATATGGGGTGATCACCCCCCTGTAAGGCTCCATTCAGACGTCCGTATGTGTTTTGTGGATCCGATCCATGGATCCGTAAAACACATACGGACGTCTGAATGGAGCCTTACAGGGGGGGTGATCAATGACAGGGGGGTGATCAGCGAGTCTATATGGGGTGATCATCCCCCTGTCATTGATCACCCCCCTGTAAGGCTCCATTGAGACGTCCGTGTGTGTTTTAGGCTGATTGTAAATGTACGCACGGGCGCATCAGGCACAGGCCTGTGCGCACGCGCGGGATCTTTGAAAAGGAGGAGGGGGCACTGAGCGAGAGCCGGAGGCGGATTTCTTTACATTCAGGCGGCGCTGAAAGGATCAGGGGAGGAGCTGGGCACCAACGGCGGCGGCGGCGGGCGGCAGCTTCAGACCTTCAGAAACGCCCTGGGCACCTTATCCACAAGATTGACAGGTTAGATAAAAGGTATTTTTATCAAAACGAGACGGCGAATTTATGTTATAACAACACCTTTGTAATCACAAGGGCGCCATGGAGAGAACAATACTTTTAAAAGGGGGGGTTAGAAAGTGGTGACAGAGTCCCTTTAAGAAAATTTCCAAAGCCAACTTTTTTAAGGACCAGTTCAGTTCTGAAGTGGGGCTTACATAATAGAACCAATCCATAAATGACCCCATTTTAGAAACCACCCCTCTCAAACTATTCAAAACTGTTTTTTAGAAATGTTGTTAACCCTTTAGGTATTCCATAGGAATTAAAGCAAAATAGAGGATTAAATTTCAAAATTTCACCTTTTTTGCACGTTTTCTATTTTAATCAATTTTTTTCCCCTGGAACACATCAAGGGTTAACAACAAAACAAACCTCAATATTTATTCCATTCATTCTGCAGTGGTCGTATATAGATGTTTGGGCACACGACAGGGTACAGAAGGCAAGGAGTGTCATATGGTTTTTGGAGGGCACATTTTGCTGGAATGGTCTTTGGGCACCATGTTGCATTTGAAGAGACCCTGAGGTATCCCCACAGTGAAAACCCCCAAAAAGTGACCACACCCCAATCGCGGTCGTAAACTGTTATTTGAGGATACGCCAGGGCTCAGAAGGAAAGGAGCGGCATCTGGATTTTCTAGCATGGAATTTTCTGTCATGGTTTTTAAGAGTGAGAACTTTATTTTTTTTGTTGAATGAGGGTGTATTTTGTGCGGAAAAAGCTGTCGTTTTTATTGGCACCATTGTATGGTACATTTGGCTTTCTAAATGATTTTTCTCTCACTTTTTGGGAGGTGAAGTCACAAAAAAAGCAGTTTGGTTTCATTTTTCTATATATTTTTTTTAATACCGTTTACTTGATGGGGGTAGATTATGTGATATTTTTTATAGATCCAGTGATTACGGATGCAACAATACCATTTTATTTTTTTTACACAATAAAATCATTTTTAGAAAAAAAATCATGTTTTTGTGTTGGCATCGTCTTAGAGCAATATATTTTTTTCTTCATTTTTCTGGCTATAGCGTGAGGGCTTGTTTTTTGCTAGACATGGTGACGTTATTGCTACTATTTTGGGGTATATACGACTTTTTGATTGAAATAAAAATAATAATAATAAAATGTATTTATATAGTGCCACCATATTCCGCAGCACTTTACAAATTCATAGGGTTCATGTACAAAACTAAAGTAACTGGCTAATATGCAACTGAAACACTACGAGTCAGGGCCTTGCTCACAAGAGCTTACAATCTATGAGGAATTGGGGGTCACACATAAGGTAGTTGAATCTGATAAGTAGGATTTGAGCCATTATTGAACTGACAGGAGTGGTGCTGGCCGATCTGCTCCGGGTTTGGGACTACTAGAGGATAGAGTTTAGGCCAGAGGAGTTGGTGGGGGAAAGGTTTAGTCTGGGAAAAATCATTTTAGGTACCTTGATAAGCCTGCCTGAAAAGATGTGTTTTTAAGGCATGTTTGAAGGTGGAGAAGTTACAAATTAACCCAGTATACCGGGGCAGAGTATTCCAGAAAGTAGGTGCAGCTCGAGAAAAGTCTTGAAGACAGGAGTGAGAGGTACGAATTAAGGAGGTTATTAATCTTAGGTCGCTAACAGAATGGAGAGCACAAGTAGGGTGGAAGATGGAGATGAGGGAGGAGATATACGGAGGTACAGCACTGTGGAGAGCTTTGTGCGTGTGGGTGAGAAGTTTGAACTTTATTCTGTGGTGGATGGGCAACCAGTTTAGTGACTGGCACAGACTAGTAACATCAGTGTAGCGGTTGGATGGATAGATGAGCCTGGCTGCAGCATTTAGAACAGACTGAAGGGGGGAGAGTTTAGCGAAAGGGAGACCAATTAATAATGCGTTGCAGTAAATGTTTTTTTGTGAGGTGAGGTGACAAAAAAAAGCTGTTTTGGCATAATTTTTTTAGTATTTTTTCTTTTTTTTACACCGTTCACTTGATCGTGTGATATTTTTGTACAGCCAATTGTTACAGACGCGGCAATACCAAATATGCCTTTTTTCTTTTTTTTTTACGTTTTACACAATAAGAGCATTTTATGTTTTAGAGTCTTTTTTTGTTTTTTCCTTTTTCTGGCTATGGTCTTGTGTGGGGGCTCATTTTTTGCTGGATGACGTGACGTTTTTATTGCTAATATTTTCGGGTACATAGAACTTTTTGATTGATTAACATTATGTTTTTTTGGGAGGTGAGCTTATTTTACAATGTGAGACACTATTTTTTTTATTTTACACTTTGTGTCCCCCATAAGACCTAGAAGGCAGGGACACCAAAGAACAGGAAGGCAGGGAAAGGAGATTGACACCTCCTAGTAAAACCCTAATCAAAAGTCCTGACTAACTACCAGTATGTTCATCAAAACAAAACAGCCTCGGCAGTATATAGACATATGAGGAAGTATAATTTATACGTCAAGCTAGAACACCTTCCCATTAATTAAAATATAACTTTTAATGATATTTAAAAAACAAAACAAAAAAAAAAACATGCTCAAGATAACACAGATACACATGGAATACTTATTATCTCAGAACAACAGAATAGTTATTCTGGGGTTACTCACGGTTTGATGATATTTCAAGGTTGCAGGTGGCTCTCTGCAGAGAAGGAAGTGGTGAGGATGTTTACTGATGAACACTTCAAAGAAGCGAGGCATGGGAATCATATATAACAGGGATGCTCAACCTACGGCCCTCCAGCTGTTGTAAAACTACAACTCCCATGATGCTCTTCTGTAGAATGATAGCTGTAGGCTGTCAGGGAATGATGGGAGTTGTAGTTTTGCAAATGCTGGAGGGCCGCAGGTTGAGCATGCCTGATATAGAATACCACTGATAAATACCTATTTTTCCCTATGCGTCCCTCCCTAAACCTCAGCCCAGGGACACCCCTCAATGGTAGGGGTTCCCTGTCCTCGTACCTTATCTGTATGCCCCTGTAGAGCCCTATTTTAATTGAAAGCAGGGGCAAAAAATGGTTAAAACAACCTGCTGAATAAATGCTGAATATATAATAAGTATACCACTAGAGGACGAAACCAACAAATATTGGTAGATAGAGATAAGACAAAAAATCCTGACGCAGCGGTTCCTCAGTCAAAAAGTATTAAGACCGGTTCGTCAGGGGACCATATATACTTAGCTTCAGTCTCACGATAGAGACCATCACTCAATGCCCCTCAATCAGGACCCTCTGGGAGACTTGAGCCAAGATGCAGGCTTTTGGGATATCAGATATCTCATTCTTGATTTCAAGTTGGCGCCTTAAAATACTCTCTCCTCCCATCTGGATCAGCCCCCTCCCACCCCCAATCCAACAGGATCCTCCTCCCCCCCATTCGCATCACCCATATACTATCAAGCTTATTAACATTAGACTCCTTATGTAAAGAAGTGGATCATGTTCGTAATTTACCTACAAATATAAGTCTCGATTCCTCATAGTATGCCATCGATGGAGGAGAGACGCCGCTGTGGAACGCATGTGTGTTCCACAGACCGGAAGTTGCGCCGCACATGTGTTCCACAGACCAGAAGTTACATCACCAATGAGCACTCCAGAAATCAGAAGCTACGTTCAATAGGGCGGAAGTATCAGTGCGTTCCATAGGCCGGAAGTGTCAGTACGTTCCATGGATAGAAAATAGATACATATCAGAGGTGGATTAGGATACCCAATATATCATTGGAATGCATATGCGCACCACAAGTTAGTTATCTCCCTATTAGGATTGACAAAATCTATGTTTCAAAAGTTAATGGATGTGTATATATCCACATCAAAAGAATGAACATATCTAGTCTGCCCAACTGGGTAGAGGCATATAGGGGAGGAAAAAGTGAGGGGGAGGGAAGATGAAAGAAGTATATAGAGAATACATCCAAGGCTATAGACACCTCTATTCTTATAGTTGCTCAAAATATTATCCCAGATGGGGACATCTCTTTTTGATAAAAATGACACCATCATGGGTTTGATATATTATCCTGGATCCATTCCGATCCAATACACATAAGTACGACACTTATTCAATATAATAGGAACCCTATTTGGCAGCTGTCCAGGAGGGGAAAGAGGAAAACCGGAGAAATAGCAGAGCAGATGGGGAATGGGGGGGGGGGGGGGGGGGGTTGGGAAAGAGATCATGTATATAGAGGACAGCGTATGTACTTATAATGCATTTCTAATTATAGAAAACATCCAAACGATAGTTGGGAGGAGCTGCGCGAGGAACAGAATAAGCATGCCTATGGACAGTCCCAACCTAACTGGCTGGAGTGTGCCCGATGCCAGTGACGAGGTAAGGCCTGAATAAGTGGGCAAAAAGAGAACCGGCACGTTGCAGGGTATGAGATATTTATTTAAGTATTGTGTGACCTACAATGCCAAGGAACAGAAGGCTCGGGAAACCTCAGCCCGTGGATTCGGAATGTACCTTGTGAAGCAGGATGACCTCCAACGACCCATCTTGCGAATGATGTGCGCCGGTACCTGGTGACTGGAAGCTGCAGACGCGGCCCCTATACGGAATGAGTGCCCGGATATGGTGCTAGGGTTGTAACCCAACCCTGCTGCCAGGGTGCGGATATTGGAGATGAACACGGTAGAAGACAGGGGTATTCCGTTAACCGGGATCAACGGGCCGTCTAAAGCGGGAGATTGAAGGGAGGCCAGGAGCTCCTGGAGCACCTTAATAGGACACCAACAGTTAGACGTGGGGTAAAATTCCACCTCCGTGGGAGGACCGGTTTGACTGGTCTTGGAGAACGGAATGGACAAAACGAAGTGGTCGGAGTGCCAGGCGAGATGTCGCCTTAGCAGGGTTGTTCGGGAGATGGTGCTGCAGGTGAATTCCCCGTGTCTAAGGAACCCATAGAACCCGAGATACATGGCTGCTTTCGTAACGATGCTTGCAAATTGGCCAAAAGGAAGACCGTCCAGGGCTATGGATAACCTGCGGGAAAGCTCACCTGAGACCGGCTGCCTACGCACCTGGACTGCCGTGCTGACTCTCTGAATGCCCCTGAGGGTGGCTTTGATGGCCTGATTTGAAAAGATGGATCTGGCAGAGGGGTCGCTGAGCATCCGGTGGTGTTGGATGCCTGCCAAATACAGCTTGATGGTATTGAACGAGAGGTGGCACTAAGTGCGCCCCTCCCACAATTACAGGCTGCAAGCAGCCTTCAATACTTGTTCATTTAGGCCATCAGGGCTAGATGTTAGCCACCGGTTTATCCCTTCTATGTTTAATGTCTCCTAGATGTTCCCCAATCCTTCTCCTCAGCTCTCTTTTTGTCTTCCCCACATAATTAAAGGGGGCACTGGCAGGTGATCAAATATACCACTCCATGCGTTCTACAGTTCGCAAAGTCCCTTATCTCATAACTCCTTCCCGTCGAGACACTTCTAAATATTTTAGAGGCTGCGACAAAGGGGCAGGCCACGTATCCACTGCATCTAAACATTTCTAAAGGTCGTCTCTCTAGCAACGTCCCTATAGCTTTAAGTTTTGTGTATAAACTGTGTACCAGACGGTCCTTGATGGATTTCCCCCTTCTAAACGTGATGGATGGTCTCAACGAGAGTATATCCATCAAGTCCCTGTCGGTTCGTAAAATTCCCCAATATCTTCTGAGAATTTCAAATATCCTCTCGTGGGCATTATCAAATGTCCCAATAACTCTTATTATCCTCTTTTGTGGATCCTTCTTTTAGGGCCCCTAAAATTGATTTCTATCCGTGGCCATGGAATGCTTGAAAGCTCTTTTTAGTGTCTCATCTGGATAGCCTCTCCTCAGAAACTTGTTCCTAAGATCCCTTGATTGTGTAATAAAGGTAGATGTATCCGTGCAATTTCTTCTAATCCGTATATACTGACCCTTTGGAATGCCCTTTTTCACCGGTTTTGGGTGAAAACTTCCCCAGGGTAGAAGGCTATTTGTAGCCATAGGTTTCCTAAAGGTTTCAGTACATAACATGCCCTTCCTCTTTGAGATTCTCACGTCCAAAAAGGAGATCTCTTTATCGCTGATCTCATATATAAAATCGCAGTCCTATAGGATTCTGGTTCAAAGAGTTGACAAAAAGACCTGAAGGCCACCTCTGGACCATCCCACACCATAAAGATATTGTCAATGTATCTTCCCCAGAAGATGATGTGGGTGGTCCAGGGCTCCTCCACGTCACTAAAGACCAGCCGGTCCTCCCACCAGCCCAGGAACAGATTCGCGTACGTAGGCGCACTGGGGCTGCCTATCGCGGTGCCCCTGAGCTGGTGGTAGAACACATTCTTAAATAAAAATAAATTATGGGTCAGAACAAATCTGAGGAGGGATAGAATGAAGGAGTTATGAGCCCTAACTTGAATAACCCTAGTCTCCAAGAAGAAAAGTACAGCCTTCATCCCCCATTCGTGTGGTATGCTGCTGTAAAGGGCCTCAACATCTATGGAGGCCAACAGAGTACTCTCCTCTACAGCAACATCCTGGATTTTTAACAGTAAATCAGTTGTGTCCCTAATATAGGAGGGCAGCGACGAGACAAAAGGTCTGAGGACTTTGTCTATATATATATATATATATATATATATATATAAATATATACACACAGTACAGACCAAAAGTTTGGACACACCTCATTCAAAGAGTTTTCTTTATTTTCATGACTATGAAGGTATCAAAACTATGAATTAACACGTGGAATTATATACATAACAAACAAGTGTGAAACAACTGAAAATATGTCATATTCTAGGTTCTTCAAAGTAGCCACCTTTTGCTTTGATTACTGCTTTGCACACTCTTGGCATTCTCTTGATGAGCTTCAAGAGGTAGTCCCCTGAAATGGTCTTCCAACAGTCTTGAAGGAGTTCCCAGAGATGCTTAGCACTTGTTGGCCCTTTTGCCTTCACTCTGCGGTCCAGCTCACCCCAAACCATCTCGATTGGGTTCATGGTCAAATAGCCCTTACTTTCAATGTTTTCCCAATTTTTCGGCTGACTGACTGACCTTCATTTCTTAAAGTAATGATGGCCACTCATTTTTCTTTACTTAGCTTCTTTTTTCTTGCCATAATACAAATTCTAACAGTCTATTCAGTAGGACTATCAGCTGTGTATCCACCTGACTTCTCCTCAACGCAACTGATGGTCCCAACCCCATTTATAAGGCAAGAAATCCCACTTATTAAACCTGACAGGGCACACCTGTGAAGTGAAAACCATTTCAGGGGACTACCTCTTGAAGCTCATCAAGAGAATGCCAAGAGTGTGCAAAGCAGTAATCAAAGCAAAAGGTGGCTACTTTGAAGAACCTAGAATATGACATATTTTCAGTTGTTTCACACTTGTTTGTTATGTATATAATTCCACATGTGTGGATGCCATAGTTTTGATGCCTTCAGTGTGAATCTACAATTTTCATAGTCATGAAAATAAAGAAAACTCTTTGAATGAAAGGTGTGTCCAAACTTTTGGTCTGTACTGTATATACTGACATTCTGGGACAGTGAGTCTATCCCCAATACTATTGGTCTTCCTTTAAATGGGTCTTTTCCCTTATGGATCTTCGGGAGCGCATAGAATGTCGGTATTTGTGGGTTTCTGGGGGTCATGAATTTTAATTACTCAGAGGAGATCAATTTATTCTCAAAGGCTTCAACCAGAATCCGTTCCAATTCATCCATGAACTCCTCTGAGGGATCACCCTGTAGACGGCCATAACTTTTAATATCATTTAATAAAGAGTCACACATCCAGTTATACAAAAGATGATCCATTATTACTATGTTTCCCCCTTTATCTGAGGGTTTCACAATGATATTGCTGTCTTTTTGTAGTCCATTAAGGGCCTCCCTTTCTCCACACGTCAAATTCCATTCTTGGTCCCTATATGGACGTATTTTTTTTCAATTTCCTGTGTCACTAGCCTTGAAAAAATATCAATTGCCGAGTTTTCCGCCGGGGGGCGGAGGCATCCTTTTACTCGTAGGATGTAAATCCCAGTCCATCTTGTTGGGTTAGACCTTCACTCAAAGATAGCAGTAGCCTCGTATCTTCGAGGCAATCCATTGGTATACCAAGTTTGGTGCACTCTTTCCGATCATTATTTTTATAGAACTTATGCCACTTCAATTTCCGTGTAAAAAGGCTCAGGTCTTTCACCCAGGAAAATGTGTCAAAGTTCACAGTGGGTACAAAGGACAAACCCTTGGAGAGAACCTGTAGTTCATCAGATGTCAATATTTGATTTGTAAGGTTAACAATACATTTTTCATCTATTTGCGCCTTTTCTCCCTCCGTGTATAGTCTGTCCCTCAGATGATAGGGTGGGCCTCCTTTCTCTAAAAAACAAACAGATCTCCTGTCCCCCCCGGTAACAGCAACAGTATCCGATGAGGAGGAGGCATATCCTTTGCCATTTCGTTCATTGCCATCTCCTCCCTCCTCTAGGGCGTGAACCGCCTCTATTTCGCCCCTATCAGATACTTTCGCCCTTGTGAGTCAGAGGAGTCAATATCTGTACTCGAGTCCTCAATACTTCTACCTTCTGATTTTTTTTTTAGAAAGTCAAATGCTCTCTACCCTAAAGGTAGTTAGATCAGTGATAAACTGTCTGTGTTTTCTATCTTTAAGCTGTGTTTGAAACCGTTCAACTGATGTTTGAAATCAGGATCACTTTTCAATATGAGTGCTAGTTCTATTTGTTTATTGAGTTTACTGCACGTATTACTAAGGATTTCTTTCTCCTCTTCTAGCAGTACCCTCATAAATCTAATAGAACTATCAATGGATTCCTTTTCCCACTTTTCCAACAATCGTGGGGAGCTAGATTTTAAGGTTGGGACTAGTCGTATTCTCAGGCCCTTTGGCACAATCCTGTTTTTAATATAATTCTCTAACGTACGTGTTTTCCACTAGGACTTCAAATTTTCTTTGTAATCATAAAGATCTTTAAATATCGCTTTAAGTCACAAATGACCACTCTTCTCTTGTGTGCCTTACTGCTCTGAGAATACCTCCTCCTCATCCTCTTCTAACCAGCTGTCTGTATTAATAGGTCCTTTAAGAAAACCTTCCATACTCAAATCACCATAAATTCATCAAAACAAAACCGCCTTGGCAGTATATAGACATACAGTCCTGATCAAAAGACCACTTGAAAAATGGCAAAAAATCATATTTAGCATGGCTGGATCTTAACTAGGTTCCAAGTAGAGCTTAAACATGCAACAAGAAGAAATGGGAGTGAGACAAAACATTTTTTGAGCATTCAATTTAATGAAAACAACGAATAAACTGAAACAGGCTGTTTTTGAGCTGATCAAAAGTTTAGGACCACACCTCCAAAAAAAAAAACTAAACCCCCCCAAAACAGAAATCCAACTTCCAAACATGAACTCAGTAATGAGTAGCTCCGCCGTTATTGCTGATCACTTCAAAAATTCGTTTCGGCATGATTGATGCAAACTCTTCCATGAGGTGAGTGGGAACATTTCTCCAAGTGGTGAAGACGGCCGCACGAAGGCCATCTACTGTCTGGAACTGTTGTCTATTTTTGTAAACTTCCCTTGCAATCCATCCCCAAAGGTTCTCAAATGGATTTAGATCAGGGGAACACGCAGGATGGGCCAAAAGAATTATGTTATTCTCCTGGAAGAAGTCCCTTGTCCTGCGGGCATTATGTACTGTAGCGTTGTCCTGTTGAAAAACCCAGTCGTTACCATACAGACGAGGGCCCTCAGTCATGAGGAATGCTCTCTGCAACATCTGGACATAGCCAGCGGACGTTTGACGCCCCTGCACTTCCTGAAGCTCCATTGTTCCACTGAAGAAAAAAGCACCCCAGACGATTATGGCGCCCCCTCCACTGTGAAGCGTAGAAAACATCTCAGGTGGGATCTGCTTGTCATGCCAGTAACGTTGGAAACCATCAGGACCATCAAGGTTAAATTTTTTATCAGAGAATAAAACTTTCTTCCACCTTTGAATGTCCCATGTTTGGTGCTCTCTTGCAAAGTCCAAACGAGCAGTTCTGTGGCGTTCAAGAAGACGAGGTCTTTAACCAGCTCCGGACCGCCTAACGCAGGATCGCGTTCCGGAGGTGGCAGCGCTGCGCACAGTCACGCATATACGCGTCATCTCGCGAGACGCTTGATTTCCTGTGAACGCGCGCACACAGGCGCGCGCGCTCACAGGAACGGAAGGTAAGAGAGTTGATCTCCAGCCTGCCAGCGGCGATCGTTCGCTGGCAGGCTGGAGATGTGTTTTTTTTAACCCCTAACAGGTATATTAGACGCTGTTTTGATAACAGCGTCTAATATACCTGCTACCTGGTCCTCTGGTGGTCCCCTTTGTTTGGATCGACCACCAGAGGACACAGGTAGCTCAGTAAAGTAGCACCAAGCACCACTACACTACACTACACCCCCCCCCCCCCGTCACTTATTAACCCCTTATTAGCCCCTGATCACCCCTAATCACCCCTGATCACCCCATATAGACTCCCTGATCACCCCCCTGTCATTGATTACCCCCCTGTCATTGATCAACCCCCTGTAAAGCTCCATTCAGACGTCCGCATGATTTTTACGGATCCACTGATAGATGGATCGGATCCGCAAAACGCATCCGGACGTCTGAATGAAGCCTTACAGGGGCGTGATCAATGACTGTGGTGATCACCCCATATAGACTCCCTGATCACCCCCCTGTCATTGATTACCCCCCTGTAAAGCTCCATTCAGATATCCGCATGATTTTTACGGATGCACTGATACATGGATCGGATCCGCAAAACGCATCCGGTCGTCTGAATGAAGCCTTACAGGGGCATGATCAATGACTGTGGTGATCACCCCCCTGTCATTGATCACCCCCCTGTAAAGCTCCATTCAGATGTCCGCATGATTTTTACGGATGCACTGATAGATGGATCGGATCCGCAAAACGCATCCGGACGTCTGAATGAAGCCTTACAGGGGCATGATCAATGACTGTGGTGATCACCCCATATAGACTCCCTGATCACCCCCCTGTCATTGATTACCCCCCTGTCATTGATTACCCCCCTGTAAAGCTCCATTCAGATGTCCGCATGATTTTTACGGATGCACTGATAGATGGATCGGATCCGCAAAACACATCCGGACGTCTGAATGAAGCCTTACAGGGGCATGATCAATGACTGTGGTGATCACCCCATATAGACTCCCTGATCACCCCCCTGTAAAGCTCCATTCAGATGTCCGCATGATTTTTACGGATGCACTGATACATGGATCGGATCCGCAAAACGCATCCGGTCGTCTGAATGAAGCCTTACAGGGGCATGATCAATGACTGTGGTGATCACCCCCCTGTCATTGATTACCCCCCTGTAAAGCTCCATTCAGATGTCCGCATGATTTTTACGGATGCACTGATAGATGGATCCGATCCGCAAAACGCATCCGGACGTCTGAATGAAGCCTTACAGGGGCATGATCAATGACTGTGGTGATCACCCCATATAGACTCCCTGATCACCCCCCTGTCATTGATCACCCCCCTGTCATTGATTACCCCCCTGTAAAGCTCCATTCAGATGTCCGCATGATTTTTACGGATGCACTGATAGATGGATCGGATCCGCAAAACGCATCCGGACGTCTGAATGAAGCCTTACAGGGGCGTGATCAATGACTGTGGTTATCACCCCATATAGACTCCCTGATCACCCCCCTGTCATTGATCACCCCCCTGTCATTGATCACCCCCCTGTCATTGATCACCCCCCTGTCATTGATCACCCCCCTGTCATTGATCACCCCCCTGTCATTGATCACCCCTCTGTAAGGCTCCATTCAGATATTTTTTTGGCCCAAGTTAGCGGAATTATTATTTTTTTTTCTTACAAAGTCTCATATTCCACTAACTTGTGTCAAAAAATAAAATCTCACATGAACTCACCATACCCCTCACGGAATCCAAATGCGTAAAATTTTTTAGACATTTATATTCCAGACTTCTTCTCACGCTTTAGGGCCCCTAGAATGCCAGGGCAGTATAAATACCCCACATGTGACCCCATTTCGGAAAGAAGACACCCCCAGGTATTCCGTGAGGGGCATATTGAGTCCATGAAAGATTGAAATTTTTGTCCCAAGTTAGAGGAACGGGAGACTTTGTGAGAAAAAAATTAAAAATATCAATTTCCGCTAACTTGTGCCAAAAAAAAAAAATTTCTATGAACTCGCCATGCCCCTCATTGAATACCTTGGGGTCTCTTCTTTCCAAAATGGGGTCACATGTGGGGTATTTATACTGCCCTGGCATTCTAGGGGCCCCAAAGCGTGAGAAGAAGTCTGGTATCCAAATGTCTAAAAATGCCCTCCTAAAAGGAATTTGGGCACCTTTGCGCATCTAGGCTGCAAAAAAGTGTCACACATCTGGTATCGCCGTACTCAGGAGAAGTTGGGGAATGTGTTTTGAGGTGTCATTTTACATATACCCATGCTGGGTGAGAGAAATATCTTGGTCAAATGCCAACTTTGTATAAAAAAATGGGAAAAGTTGTCTTTTGCCAAGATATTTCTCTCACCCAGCATGGGTATATGTAAAATGACACCCCAAAACACATTCCCCAACTTCTCCTGAATACGGCGATACCACATGTGTGACACTTTTTTGCAGCCTAGGTGGGCAAAGGGGCCCATATTCCAAAGAGCACCTTTAGGATTTCACAGGTCATTTACCTACTTACCACACATTAGGGCCCCTGGAAAATGCCAGAGCAGTATAACTACCCCACAAGTGACCCCATTTTGGAAAGAAGACACCCCAACGTATTCCGTGAGGGGCATGGCGAGTTCCTAGAATTTTTTATTTTTTGTCACAAGTTAGTGGAAAATGCTTATTTTTTTTTTTTTTTTTTTTTTCATACAAAGTCTCATATTCCACTAACTTGTGACAAAAAATAAAAACTTCCATGAACTCACTTTGCCCATCAGCGAATACCTTGGGGTCTCTTCTTTCCAAAATGGGGTCACTTGTGGGGTAGTTATACTGCCCTGGCATTCTAGGGGCCCAAATGTGTGGTAAGGAGTTTGAAATCAAATTCTGTAAAAAATGACCTGTGAAATCCGAAAGGTGCTCTTTTGAATATGGGCCCCTTTGCCCACCTCGGCTGCAAAAAAGTGTCACACATCTGGTATCTCCGTAATCGGGAGAAGTTGGGGAATGTGTTTTGGGGTGTCATTTTACATATACCCATGCTGGGTGAGAGAAATATCTTGGCAAAAGACAACTTTTCCCATTTTTTTATACAAAGTTGTCATTTGACCAAGATATTTATCTCACCCAGCATGGGTATATGTAAAAAGACACCCCAAAACACATTCCTCAACTTCTCCTGAATACAGAGATACCAGATGTGTGACACTTTTTTGCAGCCTAGGTGGGCAAAGGGGCCCACATTCCAAAGAGCACCTTTCGGATTTCACAGGTCATTTACCTACTTACCACACATTTGGGCCCCTAGAATGCCAGGGCAGTATAACTACCCCACAAGTGACCCCATTTTGGAAAGAAGAGACCCCAAGGTATTCTCTGATGGGCATAGTGAGTTCATGGAAGTTTTTATTTTTTGTCACAAGTTTGTGGAATATGAGACTTTGTATGAAAAAAAAAAAAAAAAAAAAATCATCATTTTCCACTAACTTGTGACAAAAAATAAAAAAATTCTAGGAACTCGCCATGCCCCTCACGGAATACCTTGGGGTGTCTTCTTTCCAAAATGGGGTCACTTGTGGGGTAGTTATACTGCCCTGGTATTCTAGGGGCCCAAATGTGTGGTAAGGAGTTTGAAATCAAATTCAGGAAAAAATGAGGAGTGAAATCCGAAAGGTGCTCTTTGGAATATGGGCCCCTTTGCCCACCTAGGCTGCAAAAAAGTGTCACACATCTGGTATCCCCGTACTCAGGAGAAGTTGAGGAATGTGTTTTGGGGTGTCTTTTTACATATACCCATGCTGGGTGAGATAAATATCTTGGTCAAATGACAACTTTGTATAAAAAAATGGGAAAAGTTGTCTTTTGCCAAGATATTTCTCTCACCCAGCATGGGTATATATAAAATGACACCCCAAAACACATTCCCCACCTTCTCCTGAGTACGGAGATACCAGATGTGTGACACTTTTTTGCAGCCTAGGTGGGCAAAGGGGCCCATATTCCAAAGAGCACCTTTCGGATTTCACAGGTCATTTTTTACAGAATTTGATTTCAAACTCCTTACCACACATTTGGGCCCCTAGAATGCCAGGGCAGTATAACTACCCCACAAGTGACCCCATTTTGGAAAGAAGAGACCCCAAGGTATTCGCTGATGGGCATAGTGAGTTCATAGAACTTTTTATTTTTTGTCACAAGTTAGTGGAATATGAGACTTTGTAAGGAAAAAAATAAATAAAAAATAATCATCATTTTCCGCTAACTTGTGACAAAAAATAAAAAGTTCTATGAACTCACTATGCCCATCAGCGAATACCTTAGGGTGTGTACTTTCAGAAATGGGGTCATTTGTGGGGTGTTTGTACTGTCTGGCCATTGTAGAACCTCAGGAAACATGACAGGTGCTCAGAAAGTCAGAGCTGCTTCAAAAAGCGGAAATTCACATTTTTGTACCATAGTTTGTAAACGCTATAACTTTTACCCAAACATTTTTTTTTTATCAAAGACATGTAGAACTATAAATTTAGAGCAAAATTTCTATATGGATGTCGTTTTTTTTGCAAAATTTTACAACTGAAAGTGAAAAATGTCATTTTTTTGCAAAAAAATCGTTAAATTTCGATTAATAACAAAAAAAAAGTAAAAATGTCAGCAGCAATGAAATACCACCAAATGAAAGCTCTATTAGTGAGAAGAAAAGGAGGTAAAATTCATTTGGGTGGTAAGTTGCATGACCGAGCAATAAACGGTGAAAGTAGTGTAGGTCAGAAGTGTAAAAAGTGGCCTGGTCTTTCAGGGTGTTTAAGCACTGGGGGCTGAGGTGGTTAAAGATATTTTTTGTTTTTGAAGCCCTTCAGTCTCAGATGCCGTCTGATGGTTATGGGGCTGCAGTCAGCACCAGAAAGGGCCTTAATTTGGGTCGAGGATCGTTCAATGTCTTGAACGACAGCCAATTAGATCCTCCGGCTCAGTGCTGGTGATTTTTTTTTTGGGTCTTCTACTTGACTTTTTTGTTCCATAACCCTCAGGATCATTTAAGAAATTCCAAATGACTGTCTTACTGCATCCCACCTCAGCAGTGATGGCACGCTGTGAGAGACCCTGCTTTTGCAGTTCAACAACCCGACCACGTTCAAAAAGGGAGAGGTTTTTTTGCCTTTGCCATCACAACGTGTGACTACCTGACAGAAAATGACAATGAATCCACATCTTTGCACAGATTTGGCCTTTTAAAGGCATGTGGTTTTAAAATTTTGATCAGCTGAAAAACAGCCTGTTTCAGTTTAATCGTTATTTTCAATTACGGTAATTGAATGCTCAAAAAATGTTTTGTCTCATTTCTTCTTGTTGCATGTTGAAGCTCTACTTGTAACCTAGTTAAGATCAACAATGTAAAATATGATTTTTTGCCATTTTTCAAGTGGTCTTAAACTTTTGATCAGGATTGTATGAGGAAGTATAATTGATACGTGAAGCTAGAACACCTTCCCATTATTTAAAATATAACTTTTAATGATAAAAAAAAACAAAAAAAAAAAAACATATGCTCAAATCAAGCTCAAACCCCATGGGTCAAGATAACACCGATACACATGGAATACTTATTATCTCAGAACAACAGAATAGTTATTCCGGGGTTACTCATGGTTTGAGGATATTTCAAGGTTGCAGGTGGCTCTCTGCAGAGAAGGACATGGTGAGGATGTTTACTGATGAACACTTCAAAGAAGCGACGCATGGGAATCATATAGAATACCACTGATAAATACCGATTTTTCCCTATGCGTCCCTCTCTAAACCTCAGCCCAGGGACACCCCTCAATGGTAGGGGTTCCCTGTCCCCGTACCTTATCTGTATGCCCCTGTAGAGCCCTATTTTAATTGAAAGCGGGGGCAAAAAATGGTTAAAACAACCTCCTGAATAAATGCGGAATACATAAGTATACCACTAGAGGACGAAACCAACAAATATTGGTAGATATAGAGAGAAGAGAAGCACTCTTTAACCGCAGAAAAGTCCTGACAAACTACCAGTATGAACAGACCCCAGAGGTAGGTCAGTTCATACATAGGAATACCTAATGTCCTAACTCACCCTATAGGACACTGGTACTAATGTCAGGACTGAGACAACCTGTTTCTCAAAAAGGAATGATGAACAGGAGTCTCCCTAAGGCCTTAATACAAATGACAGGGAAATGCAACAAACTTCAGTTAGTTGATCATTTATTTCCATCAGTTATTGTAAGCCAAAACCAGTACTGAAGCCTACTCAGATATCAGGTATAATGGAAAGATCTGCACTTGTTCTGTGTTTTTGGCCCACACCTGGTTTGGTTCACAATAACCGATAGAAATAACTGATAAAATAACGAAAGTGTGAACTCAGCCTAACCCAAACAAAATACAAAAGGGAAAGAAAACACTTAAGTTCAAGTGGCTATGGCAGCAACGGGAACTCAGCTGAGATCCACACACCAGCTATCCACAACTAAAACTGAAGCTATAAACCACATAGCATAGTGGGAGAAACCACAATAAATAGAGATGTCAAATGACCATAATAGCCACACCGTGGGAAAGAAGCACCAGAAACAACACAGACGCCATTTGATCCTAAAGGAATACATGTCAGATCAAACCACGTGCTGCCAGTCTCACTGATCTCCTGCCACCTGTCGCTGGAACGTCCGTGACAGTACCCCCCTTTTACAGGTGACCTCCGGGTACCCAGGACCAACTTTATCCAGATGAGACCTGCGAAAGGCTTTCACCAAACAACTGGCATTCACGTCAGATGCCAGTACCCACATCCTCTTCTCTGGTCCATAACCCTTCCAGTGAACAAGATACTGAAGAGATCTACAGAGAACTTGAGAGTCAATAATCTTGGTGATCTGGAATTTCAAACTGCCATCCACCTTGACAGGAGCGGGTGGTAAGGGGGACGACTCCAAAAGGTTTAACATATCTCTTCAACAAAGATTTGTGAAACACATCATGATTTTTTTTTAGAGCCTGAGGAAGTTTAAGACGAAAAGCTACAGGATTAATAATGGCAGTGATCTTATATGATGGCAGTGATCTTGGACCCAACTTCCAAGAAGGAACCTTCCAACTTAATATTTCTTGTGGACAGCCACACAATCACCCACACTTAGGTCCGGACCATACGTTTCCTGTCAGCCACACGTTTATACTTGTTGCCCATATTCATCAAGTTATTTAGAATTTTCCGCCATATAGAAGACAATGATGACCTAAAACGTTCCTCCTTAGGGATACCGTAAGTATCCAAACCAGAGAATGTGCCAAATTGCAGGTGAAACCCATATGTCCCAAAAAATGGCGACTTACTAGTGGACTACTGTCTACGATTGTTTATGGCAAACTATGCCAAAGACAAAAACAATGACCATTCCACCTGGTTCTCAGAGACAAAACATCTTAAGTCTCCAGACTCTAATTAGTGCACTCCATCTGTCCATTCATCTGAGGATGAGTCCCATGATCCGAGACCCCGTCAAAGGGAATGTCATGAAGTTTCACAATGTTGTCAACAATCACTTGCCCAAGTGTTTTAGCATTAGGTAGGCCAGGCAATGTTATAAAGTGCACCATTTTACTAAAATGATCAACTATCAACAGAAAAACTGCCTTTCCAGATGAATTAGGCAAATCAGTAATAAAATCCATCGACAAGTGAGTCCATGGTCTGGACGGTATGGGCAACGGAAGTAGAGATCCAGAAGGTCGAGCATGTGTCACCTTAGCACGTGCACAGATACTACAGGCAGACACATAGTCCTCAACACACTTGTGCAACCCCAGCCACCAGAATCTACGAGAGATGAGGTCGGCAGTGGATCTACTCCTAGGGTGTCTGGTAAGAACCGTACAGTGATGTTCCTCAAACACCGTATGAAGCAATTCTGATGGATCAAACAATTTCCCAGAGGGGCAAGACTTTGGTGCGTCTCCCTGGGCCTCTAACACCTTCACCTCTAGGTCAGGGTATAGAGCGCATATCACCACCCCCTCCGACAGTATCGGACTCGGATTTTCCAAATCACTACCTCCAGGAAAACGATGTGACAAGGCATCTGCTTGACGTTCTTAATCCCAGGACGATAAGTGACAATGAAATTGAATCTGGTGAAAAGCCAAAGACCATCCGGCCTGCCTCAGGTTCAGTCATTTAGCCGACTCCAGGTAATCCAGATTTTTGTGATCTGTGAGCACAGTGATCGGATGAATCGCCCCTTACAACCAATGACGCCACTCCTCAAAAGCCAACTTAATGGGCAGAAACTCTGTTACCCACCAGTGAGTTGTTATTTTTTTTGTTTGTTTTTTGAGAAAAATGCACATGGGCGCCATTTACCAAGTGACTGGCCCTGCAATAAGACTGTTCCTACCCCCACCTCGGACGCGTCCACTTCCACAATGAAAGGTTGTGATACATCCAGCTGCACCAATATAGGGTTAGAAGAGAAGCCCTCCTTAACGGCAGAAAAGTCCTGACAAACTACCAGTATGAACAGACCACAGAGGTAGGAGAGTTCATACATAGGAATACCTAATGTCCTAACTCACCCTATAGGACCCTGGTACTGATATCAGGACTGATACAACCTGTTCCTCCAAAAGGAATGATGAACAGGAGTCTCCCTCAGGCCTTAATACAAATGACAGGGAAATGCAACACACAAAATAACCCAAACAAAATACAAAAGGGAAAGAAAACACTTAACTTCAAGTGGCTATGGCAGCACCAGGAACTCAGCAGAGATCCACACACCAGATATCCACAACTAAAACTGAAGCTATAAACTGCATAGTATAGTGGGAAGACAACAATAGAGAAGGCTAAATGACCATAATAACCACACCAGGGGAAAGAAGGTGTGGCAAGCGCCAGAAACACCACAGACGTCATTTGATCCAAAAGGAAAACATGTCAGATCAAACCATGTGTTGACAGTCTCACTAATCTCCTGCCACCTGTCACGCTAATATCAGTGACAGGTGCCCTGGTGTCACTGACAGCGGCCCCCCCCGTTCACCATCTGCATAATTACCGTTCAGCTGCCATCTCTGAAAGGACGTTTTGAAACGTCTGATCAGAGATAAACCCGACCGGACGTTTATAGTCAATGAGCGATCGGGAAGTGGTTAAAGGAAATGTCTCATCTGTCAGTAAAAAACAGTCAACAACTAATATGCTTTTTATCTAAGAATTTTTTTTTTTCTGATTGATATTTTTTATTCTATTTCCTGAATATGATTAAAGGGGCTGCCATCTTATCTGCGCAGAGGTCATTGTTCAAGGAAAGTATAGGAAAGCTTTCACAATCACTAACTGTGAATAGTGGATCCTGTCTTATATGTAATTCTAAACCTGCCTGTAATGATATCACCTCTGCAGGTAACTGCAGTAAAGAGACCTATACAGAACAAGAAGTGGGGCTTATTATAAGGTTCAGTGGCCAGTGCGAAAACTGCAGGATTTTTTTTTACTCGTGTGCCCTTAGAAGCCATCACAGCCATGCCTACTAATAGCATGGTTGTGATTGGCCAGTGCAGCATGTGACCCATATAAGCTGGAGTCACGTAGCGGCGCACGTCACTCTGCACTTACTAGTGTAGGGATAGGATGCTGCTGCTGTGAGGGAGAGAATAGGAAAGAATATGTTATCAGAAGTGCTTGTTTACTCTGCGATCTACAGTGATTTTGTTTTGTGGGCGACACAGAAAAATAACTTATCCGTCTCGTCAGTTAGGTGGGCGTTGACGGCCATTTTGTGCAAGTTCAGTGCACCAGCACAGCATATGTGCATTTGTGACAGTCAAATACAAGGTTTAAATACTATTCTACTGGATCAATACAACAAGTGCGTACACGGGTGTACTTCCTCCAAATATTACTCAACACGATCAATAAAGTACCAATATACCCATAAATATATCAAAATTTATTATATTCTCGTTAAAAAACATACATACAATAGCGTGGAAACAAATAAAGTGCCTACAAGCGATTGCTCACATCTATCTCTAGACACCACTACATGATATCATAAATAAGCTACCATCAAAAATACACAGTAAATATAATATCAAAGAGTTACATATAAGTAAATCAATTCATAGGATGTATAAATCACAATCTACTACCATAAATTACCTCATAGTATTGGATAATCTCCACATACCATGGATATAACAACATATAGTGTGATCAATACAAACTCTATATTACTGACGATATGTCTATGTCCTCTCTGACTCTCTATATAGCCATATAGTGCTGTAATTACATATGAGACTGCAGAGAGCACAGGAATCACCCTAGTTAGTGCATCACGACCTTTGTCTATACTGATTTCTCATATAGTCCACACAAACCGGGACCGTTCTCACCAGTATACTAATGCATCCAAAAAGTATCCTGAGACTATAGCATATACGCTCTTACCTAGTTATTCTGGTATAAGTGATGGCTTCCAATCGCTAGCTGGCGTGCCCCTCTACGCGCGTTTCGAGTTAGCTTCTTCAGGAGGAGTGGCTACACTATTTCTATGAAGGTCTTTTTAATTGTCCTAACAGCCAATAATCTATCTCCCTAGCTACCATGTGATCAAAGAACGTCTACTCGGTTGTCGGCGCATCGCGATAGTTAATTGGCATGGCGTATCTGGAACTTCCGCCCTTCCGCCTACGTGATCTCAGTGAGGGCAGTCCAACGTCTGACATCACCAAGAACACCATCGACGGAACGGCGTAAGTACTCCCACCTCTGAACTACGATGGACACTTGATTCAGAAGGTTAATATCTCCAAAGGATATGAACCTTGATCTATAAGAGAATATGTTATCTATTACCTACCATTATTCTTATCTTTACTTCAATATATGGACATGTATAAAGTAAAAGCTTTAATATATCTAGGGATCTTTAAAATACATGCGATATATAACAACAACAAAATATCCCTATCTTTCTTTCAATGTGGACGTAACTCTCTTATCATCTGTGCCGCGCGGGCAACGGCAACACCACCGTCACCCCAGTAATCTCCGGGTGGTGTCGGTTTAAATACTGCAGTTATATTCAGGGTTTAAAAAAAAATATAATAAATTGCAAGATAATACATTTTGGGTCCTTTACTGAATTTTTGACAGTCAAATACAAACTTTAAACACTGCAGTTATATTCTGGGTTAAAAAACACCCATTAAAGACCCTACACCTGGGGCCTTTTCTGCATTTGTCACAGTGAAATACAAGCTTTAAATATTGCAATTATATTCTGGGTTTAAAAAAACACCCATTGGTTGCATTACAATACATTTGCGGCAGTGGCGTAACTACCGGGGAAGCGGCTGCTTCGGGGCCCAGACTGACAAGGGGCCCGGCGCCCGACAGCGTGTCAGTCAAGTTTAATCTTTTTTTATTTAGATGCAAAGGACCTTCCTAACGTGCCCAAGAGGTTGTCCCTCCGGCCGTTTGTGCCCAGCCGCGCCCATTATCGCCAAGCCCACCACCACGCCGCTGTTAATTATTCACTGCTGTCCTCGTCTTTTTTTTTTTCTAAGTGCGCCGTAGTCTCGCGCATGCACTGATGTTACTCACGTCTGGGCCTATGCGGTGTCCTGGCAGCAGCCTCAAGTAGTCTAATCACGCATTCGCCAGCTTTCTCCTCTTTCTGGCGCATGCGCGATTACATTACTTGAGGCTGCTGCCAGGACACCGCGCGGGCCCGCATGTGAGTAACATCGGCGCATGCACGAGACTACGGCACACTTAGAAGAAGAAAAAAGACGAGGACAGCAGTGAATAATAAATAGCGGGACGCCGCTGGCTTGGCGATAATGGACGCAGCTGGGCACAAACGGCCGTAGGGACAGCCCTTTGGGCACGTTAGGAAGGTAATTTGCATTTAAAGGGGTTATCCCATCATAATGATCACTGTTAAATCTGTTAATGATTTGACAGTGATCATTTTTGTAAATATACTTTATTAACAAATTCCCACCGATTAGGAGAAAATTCATCCCCACTTACCTTATTGTTGTGACTCGGTCTCCCCTGGTTACGACCACCGCTCTTCCGCAAAATCCCGATGGTCGCACTTGCCCAGAAGACTTCTTCTTTTCTCCCGGCCGGGCCACTCGCTGTCCTGAACGCGCACGCTGCCGCGCATGCGCGACGGTGACTTCTTTCCGGCCAGAATAGTACAGAGCTGCGAACGCGCACGCCGGCTCTGTACTATACTGGCCAGAAATAAGTCACATTGCGCATGCGCGGCAGCGTGCGCGTTCAGTCCAGCGCGCGGCCCGGCCGGGAGAAGACTTCAATCAAGATGAAGCCCGCCCCCAGCCAGAATCCAGGAAGTGAACGCGCGGTGGCAGCAGGTAAGTATAAAAACGCAAAGTGGGATAACCCCTTTAAATAAAAAAGATTTTTATTAAAAATGACAAAAAAAGGACAGGTGGAGGTAAAAATAGTATATCAAAAATTTGGCGGGGGGCTCATACAAAAAATTGCTGTGGGGCCCAGGCACTTCTAGTTACGCCCCCGATTTGCGGTCTTTGTTGCATTTGTGACAGTCAAATACAAACTTTAAATACTGCAGTTATATTCTAGGTTTAAAAAAAATACCCATTTTTTGCATGATAATACATTTTCGGTCTTTGCTGCATTTCTGACAGTCCAATACAAGCGTCAGATACTGCTATTATAGTCTGGTTTTTAAAAAAAAAACACCCATTTTGTGCAAGACACTACATTTGGGGCCTTTGCTGCATTTGTAACAGTCAAATACAAACTTTAAATACTGCAGTTATATTCAGCGTTTAAAAAAAAACACCCATTTTGTGCAAGACACTACTTTTGGGGCCTTTGCTGCATTTATGACAGTCCATTACAAGCTTTAAATACTGGAAGTCGAGTCCACGAAACGTAACAAGTTTCTACGCGATACCGAGGATTATAGACTCAACAGGGTGTACAAATGGCCCGACCCCACCAGTTCCACTAACAGCCGCTACAGGTACCGTTCCCAATCAAGGGACTCATCACACTCAGGCTCAGAAGGTGACCCCCACTCTCAACAGGACAACTATACTCAACATTCCTCCAGAGGCCGACGCAGAAACCAGGGAAGAACGGCAATGACACGGAGACCACCCAACATGACGACTAGATCTCAGGTACCGTCTTTAGTCGTAAATATCTCATCACACTCACTAGGACCTGCTGAGATATCCCTTCTTGAGATGGGATTATCGTTCTGTCCGTCTAACCAAGTGGACACTTTCCAATTGGATCTAGACCTACACAGACTTTACAGGAACATTCGCCTAAAGGCACATTTTTCCGAATTACAGGAACGTAACAGGACCATCTCTTGTAATCCTAGCCCACAAGTTTCCATCGGGGACTTGGGACTAAGAAACAAGAGTCATTTCATGCCACCTAAGACAAAACCGGCCATAGAGACCTTCATTGCCCTGGTCCAAAAAGACATGACCCAATTTAGGAAAGATCTCCACATGGGCAAATATAAATATCAAAATAACCTTAATAATGTCCAAAAACAGGCCCTCCTCTCCTTAACAAAAAGAAAAGATCTTATTATAAAACCAGCAGATAAAGGGGGTGCACTGATACTAATGGATAAAGCCCAATACACAACAGAGATTCACCACCAATTACAAGACACAACCATTTACAGCAAACTCATGCCCGTGCGGCAAAATTTACATAGGTGAAACGACCCAAAAAATACGGGACCGCATATGCCAACACAAATCTTCGGTCAGATGCAAAAATCTATTACTCCCAGTACCGTCCCATTTTGAAGCAGCCGGGCACCATTTATCACAACTTAAATACCAGGTTATAGAACAGGTTTTACCCCACAGGAGAGGATATGATCGCATTACACAACTAAAAAAACGGGAAGCATTTTGGATCCACAAAATGGACTGCTTGGAACCCAAGGGACTCAACAGAGACTACGAAATACAATGTTTTACATGAAATCCTGATCTGTCCCATGGAGTGTTGCACTTATGATACAACAAGAGTTAATATGCATTTCTAATCATTTATCTTCTCCTTTCTCGTAGGCTATATAATGAATGTCGGGCTGCGACATATGACCTGATATCCTTTTCTCTGATATCCTTTTCTCTGGTATTGAACTAAAAGCCTCCCTCTAATATGTAAATAGATCCTGGGATTGTTTTTTATAATATACACTTCCACCCTCCACAAACACTAGACATATTACCCACACCACTTCATTTTTCTATTATCAAAGATAGATCAAATCGCGATGTGTGCACATACTGCTAAATAACAGTTACCTAGCTTAGCCTCCGACTGATACATCAGGACACAAGTAGTGGAACGCACCACTTCCGGATTCCCCTGGAACGCAGGGCATTTCCGGTTACATGTGACGTCACACCCGCCCCACCATGTGACCAGTGGAACGCACGGTGCACACAGCGACACGCCTCCCCACGCTACTTACAGGGAGTACAGAATTATTAGGCAAGTTGTATTTTTGAGGATTAATTTTATTATTGAACAACAACCATGTTCTCAATGAACCCAAAAAACTCATTAATATCAAAGCTGAATATTTTTGGAAGTAGTTTTTAGTTTGTTTTTAGTTTTAGCTATTTTAGGGGGATATCTGTGTGTGCAGGTGACTATTACTGTGCATAATTATTAGGCAACTTAACAAAAAACAAATATATACCCATTTCAATTATTTATTTTTACCAGTGAAACCAATATAACATCTCAACATTCACAAATATACATTTCTGACATTCAAAAACAAAACAAAAACAAATCAGTGACCAATATAGCCACCTTTCTTTGCAAGGACACTCAAAAGCCTGCCATCCATGGATTCTGTCAGTGTTTTGATCTGTTCACCATCAACATTGCGTGCAGCAGCAACCACAGCCTCCCAGACACTGTTCAGAGAGGTGTACTGTTTTCCCTCCTTGTAAATCTCACATTTGATGATGGACCACAGGTTCTCAATGGGGTTCAGATCAGGTGAACAAGGAGGCCATGTCATTAGATTTTCTTCTTTTATACCCTTTCTTGCCAGCCACGCTGTGGAGTACTTGGACGCGTGTGATGGAGCATTGTCCTGCATGAAAATCATGTTTTTCTTGAAGGATGCAGACTTCTTCCTGTACCACTGCTTGAAGAAGGTGTCTTCCAGAAACTGGCAGTAGGACTGGGAGTTGAGCTTGACTCCATCCTCAACCCGAAAAGGCCCCACAAGCTCATCTTTGATGATACCAGCCCAAACCAGTACTCCACCTCCACCTTGCTGGCGTCTGAGTCGGACTGGAGCTCTCTGCCCTTTACCAATCCAGCCACGGGCCCATCCATCTGGCCCATCAAGACTCACTCTCATTTCATCAGTCCATAAAACCTTAGAAAAATCAGTCTTGAGATATTTCTTGGCCCAGTCTTGACGTTTCAGCTTGTGTGTCTTGTTCAGTGGTGGTCGTCTTTCAGCCTTTCTTACCTTGGCCATGTCTCTGAGTATTGCACACCTTGTGCTTTTGGGCACTCCAGTGATGTTGCAGCTCTGAAATATGGCCAAACTGGTGGCAAGTGGCATCTTGGCAGCTGCACGCTTGACTTTTCTCAGTTCATGGGCAGTTATTTTGCGCCTTGGTTTTTCCACACGCTTCTTGCGACCCTGTTGACTATTTTGAATGAACCGCTTGATTGTTAGATGATCACGCTTCAGAAGCTTTGCAATTTTAAGAGTGCTGCATCCCTCTGCAAGATATCTCACTATTTTTGACTTTTCTGAGCCTGTCAAGTCCTTCTTTTGACCCATTTTGCCAAAGGAAAGGAAGTTGCCTAATAATTATGCACACCTAATATAGGGTGTTGATGTCATTAGACCACACCCCTTCTCATTACAGAGATGCACATCACCTAATATGCTTAATTGGTAGTAGGCTTTCGAGCCTATACAGCTTGAAGTAAGACAACATGCATAAAGAGGATGATGTGGTCAAAATACTCATTTGCCTAATAATTCTGCACGCAGTGTAGAGGCGCGCTTAGCATCAAACAGAGTGCATCCCCAGAGAGGCGTGTGGACACACGCCATCACCTACTTAGCGCAGGATCTATCGACACAGCTTCCCACAGCGGCATTGGGTAAGTCTCTACTTATGTACACAACTAACAGGATTGCATATACCGTATATACTTGAGCATAAGACGAGTTTTTTGGCACATATTTTTGTGCTCAAAAAGCCTCCTCGTCTTATACTCGAGTCTAGTTCCGGTAATAGCAGGCAGTGCGGGGGGCGGCGCTCACTCACTGACGTCACGCGCCTGCGCCGCCTAGTGGGAGCAGGCGCGTGACGTCAGTGAGTGAGCGCCGCTCCCGCACTGCCTGTATTACCGAAGCAAAGACAAAGTAAGATACCGTATCCAAAGTTAAAGGTTACTGATTAGTTTAAATATACTGCTGTGAGCGTCGGGGAGGGGGATCTGTGGATGGCACTGTAGGGGGATCTGTGGATGGCACTGTAGGGGGATCTGTGGATGGCAGTGCCATCCACAGATCCCCCTACAGTGCCATCCACAGATCCCCCCTCCCCTAAACAGTGCCATCATGGCACTGTTTAGGGGAGGGGGGATCTGTGGATGGCACTGTTTAAGGGGGATCTGTGGATGGCACTGTTTAGGGGGGAGATCTGTGGATGGCTCCCTGTATTTAATGCAGAGTGTGTGTGTATATAATGCACACACTCTGCATTAAATACAGGGAGTCACCCTCTTGCAGATGTGTGTATATAATGTAGAGTGTGTGCATTATATACACATACACTCTGCATTATAGCTGCATTTCCCACCCTAGTCTTATACTCGAGTCAATAATTTTTCCCATTTTTTGGGGGTAAAATTAGGGGCTCGGCTTATACTCGGGTCGGCTTATACTCGAGTATATACGGTAGGTCCATCAGGCTTACTCTACCCACCCACCCTGGGCACGATAATAACCACTTTTCATTAGGTTAAAATATAACCTTATCCCTTCTCTCCTCCAAGTGTCACCCATATTTTAGACCTACCACCTTTATATCATGGTCCACAACATCTATTGCTTCTCCTTAACATAGAGGTTTCCATATATACTGCTCTAAATGGTGATGATGATTTAAGTATAATGCTATGTTTCTTTCCTATGTCCCTCTTTAATTTCTCCCTTTTATTTTATTTTGCTTTGGTTTTGATGAACACCAATACTGTATGGCAATGAATACATATATATAATGCTAATAGCGTATGAGTAATTGTCTTATGAACAACATGTATAAATATGTAACCAGATGTTGGTTTATATGTCCACTAAATTGTAATTGTCACTTATCTATTGATATTGTCACAGTTTGATAAAGGCCATCTAGGCCGAAACGTCACTTTGAAGCCGCATGTCAAAATAAACAGAATACCATTTGATTCACAAAACAACTGGAGTTTTTCTATTTTTTTTTTTAAGCTTTAAATACTGCAATTATGTTCTGGGTTTAAAAAAAACACCCATTTTGTGCAAGTCCCTACATCTGGGGCCGTTCCTGCATTTGTGACAGTCCAATACAAGCGTTAGATACCGCTGTTATATTCTGGTTTTAAAAAAAACTCCCATTTTGTACAAGACACTACATTTGACAAACTAACAATTTTTGTGACCGTGAAGTAATTGTATAAAATTCGCCTGTCACACTGTTGTGTGATCTCAAGAAATTTTTCCTCTTTATGACACCGGCACTGCCTTATTATCAGTGAACTTAATTGTTGACTATTGGCGGTTACATTGTCGCCTGACATAAACCATCTGTTAGTTTGGTGGGTGAACGCAAAGAATCAGGAGAGCATCAAATAAGGGACGTAGCCCCGGTCGTGGTGCTGCTGGTGGAGCTCCTGTTGCAGGGAGAGGACATGGTCGCAAGTGAAACACCTTCCTCAGGTGCGAGTAGGCGACAATCTTCAGCGTTATTTGGGAGGGCCGAATGCAGCTCTACGAATGGTGAGGGCAGCAAAAGTACAGGCGATAGTAGATTGGGTGGCTGACAGTGCCTCCAGTTCCTTGACATTGTCTCCCACCCAGTCTTCTGTTGAAAAATCAGAGTTGGCACCTGCAGCCCATGGTCATCAGTCTTTCACCTCACCCCCTTGCAAATCAGCCAAGCAGTCTGAGCCCCAAGTCATGAAGCAGTCTCTTCTGCTTTTTGATGACTCTACTAGCAGCGTTTACCAGGGCCATCCACATAGCCCTGCCCCAGAAGTGGAAGAGATTGAGTGCACCGATGCCCAACCAGCATGGACCTTCGCAGCATGTCTCGGATGATGACTAAACACAGGTGCCAACTGCTATGGCTTTCTGCACTGTGCAGACCGACAAGGAGGGCAGGGGTGAAGACTGGGTGGAAGATGATGTGGAGGACGATGAGGTCCTCGTGGAAGATGATGTGGAGGACGATGAGGTCCTCGACCCCACAGGGAATCAAGGTCATGCGAGTGACCTATGTAATTTGGAGGAAGAGGCGGTGGTCGCACAGAGCCACCAGCACAGAAGAGGGATTAGGGTGCAAAAGCGGAGCGGCGGTCCCATAGACAGTAAACCTGCTACTGCCCAACGCACCAAGGGACGGATCACACCAAAGCCAGCGCCAAGGAGTTCCCTGGCGTGGCATTTCTTCAGACAATGTTCTGACGACAAGACACGAGTGGTTTGCAGGCTGTGCAATCAGAGCCTGAAGTGAGGCATAAACGTTCTCAACCTGAGCACAACATGCATGACCAGGCATCTAAGTGCAAAGCACGAGCTGCAGTGGAGTAGACACCTCAAAAACAAAAAAAGGTCTCCGGCTCCTCCTGCTTCCTCTTCTGCTGCAGTCTCGGCCTCTTCATCCACCTCTGGAGTGACAGTGGCACCTGCCACCCTGCAAACAGAGGATCTGGCAGCAACGCCACCACCTGGGTCACCAAGCATCTGCACAATGTCCCATGGAAGCGTTCAGCTTTCTATCTCCCAAACACTGGAGCGAAAGAGGAAGTACCCCCATACCCACCCGTGATCCCTGGCCCTGAATGCCAGCATTTCAAAATTACTGGCCTTTGAAATGCTGTCATTCCGTCTGGTGGAGATGGAGAGCATTAAAAGCCTTATAGCAGTGGCTGTCCCACAGTACGTCGTGCCCAGCCTCCACTACTTTTCCAGGCGAGCCATCCCTTCCCTGCACAACCAAGTGGGGGACAAAATCAGGTGTGCACTGCGCAATGCCTTCTGTGGCAAGGTCCACGTAACTACATATACGTGGACCAGTAAGCACGGTCATGGACGTTATATCTCCCTAACAACACACTGGGTAAATGCAGTGGCGGCTGGGCCGGAGGAGGATAGCAGTTTGGCGCATGTCCTTCTACCACCAAGGATTGCAGGGCGCTTCTCTTTGACTCCTGTTGCTTCCTCCTTCTACCCCGCTTCCTCATCCTCTACAGTGAGCGTAACACCTTCTCCACCAACTTCAGCACAGCCAGGGGTAAACGACAGCAGGCAGTTTTAAAACTTATCTGTTTGGGGGACTAACCCCACACCACGCAGGAGCTGTGGACGGGCATGGAACAACAGACCGATGAGTGGTTGGTGCCAGTGAGCCTCAAGCCCGGCCTGGTGCTGTGCGATAATGGACGAAACCTCGTAGCAGCTCTGGGACTAGCCGTTTGACGCACATCCCTTACCTGGCGCATGTGCTGGATTTGGTGGTGCAGAGATTACCCCTATATGTCAGAGCTCCTGCAGAAAGTGTGGGCCGTTTGTGCGAGCTTTCGGTGTTCTCACCCTGCTGCTGCTCGCCTGTCAGCGCTGCAGCGTAACTCCGGCCTTCCCACTCACCGCCTCATAAGCGACGTGCCACAAGGTGGAACTCCACCTTGCACATGCTGGCCAGACTATTGAACTCCCACAGAGGACAGCTTGTGGTTGCCTCTGGGCAGCCAGGCACACATGAGCAATTACATGCTGCAGTGTCTCTGCAACGTACGCCGAGTTGGCCACATTCTATCTTGTGTTGATTACTGGGTAGCCACACTGCTGGATCCCTGTTACAAGGACAACGTACCGTCCTTAATTCCATCACTAGAGTGTGATTGTAAGATGTGCAAGTACAAGCACACGCTGGTAGACACACTGCTGGTGGCATTCCCACCTGACAGCGGGGGCACAGTGGAAGCACAAGGCAAAGGCAGAGGAGGAAGAGGTCGCCAACGGAGCTGGGGCACAGCCAAAACCTCAAAAGGCAGGGTTAGCATGGCCAAAATGTGGAAAAGCTTTGTCAGCACGCCACAACAACCAGCACCACCAGCTGATATGGAATGTCTTAGCAGGAGGCAGCATTTCAGCAACATGGTGGAGCAGTAAATGTGCACACGCCTACACGTACTGACTGATGGGTCTGCCCCCTTCAACTTCTGGGTCTCCAAATTGGGCACATAGCCTGAGTTTGCCCTTTACGCCTTGGAGATGCTGGCCTGCCCTGCAGCCAGTGTATTGTCTGAACGTTTAGCACGGCTGGAGCGGATTATCACAGGATTTGTTTCCCAATGTTTTGGGGTCTACCCAAATTGAAACAAAAAATAATAATAAAAAACAAAAACCAGTGTTAGCTACCTCCCCCTCCTCCACCGCCGCTTCCCCCTACACCGCCACATCCACCGCCTCCTCGAAATGGACCTCCGCTTCCTAGATCAAGATTATTATTTTTTATTTTTATGTATTTTATGTTATTTTAAGTCATTTCCTTATCCACATTTGTTTGCAGAGCACTTACCATGCTCTTAACCACATTTTGCTGCCATTTGCAGCCCTCTAGCCCTTTCCAGGACTTTTTTAGAGCCATTTTAGTGCTCAAAAGTTCTGGTCCCCATTGACTTCAATGGGGTTCGGGGTGAAGATCGGCCGAACACGAACATCCAGGTGTCCGCTCAACATTAGTTATAAGGCTTCGAATTTTAGAAGAAAATTTCCGAAACACACTTTTTAACCTCTTACAGACACAGGGCGTACAGGCACTCTTAGCGTCCGGCCACTGTTAGCGCATCGCCCACCCCACCGCTGATCAGCGAGTTTGAATGTTTTTTTTTTTTACATTTTTGGGGTTTTCATAATTTTTTTTATTTAGTTTTCTTTTTTTCTGTTAGGTTTAGGGTGGGTTAGGGTAGGGTATAAGTGAACATGAACACCCGTCCGCCCACACACACGCACACTAAATAAAGATTTACACACACGCGCACACACACACACTCCCAACAGTTCATTGCTCAACATCCAGGCTCCTTTTTGGCTAGGTCCGGTGGCTGGACTCCGGTCAGTGCAGCCGAGATGAGGACGTTTTGGGGCCTCGTGCTGCACATGGCCCTAGTAAAAAAAAAATGTGTCAGGCAGTACTGGAGTGGGGACGTCCTCTACCAGACCCCACTCTACTGTATGGCCATGACACGTTCCCGTTTTGAGGCCATTCAGAAATTCCTGCATTATGCAGATAATGCAGCATGTCCTCCCCCTCCCCCCCTCGAGGTGATACTGCCTATGACCGCCTGTACAAAATCAGGCCGGTCATCGATCACTTTGGGGGGCCAAATTTTTGGAGGGCTATGTACCTGGAAGGGAGGTCTCTGTTGAGGAGTCTCTTATTGCTTTCAAGGGGAGACTCATTTTCCGCCAGTATGTTCCCTCTAAGCAGGCGAGGTATGGAGTAAAGCTGCACAAACTTTGTGAGTACCTCAGGGTACACTTACAAGTTTCGTGTGTACAAGTGGAGAGATTCCCGTATTGAATCTCCAGAATGTCCCCCCACACTGGGTGTTAGCGGTAAACTTGTGTGGGACCTTATGCACCCACTGCTAGATAAGGGTTACCACCTGTACGTGGATAACTTTTATACTAGTATCCACTTGTTCCAGTCCCTCGCCGCTAGAGCCACGTCCGCTTGCGGGACCATGCAAAAAAATCAACGCGGCCTCCCTACCCACCCCCTCCAGGTACCTATCCCCAGGGGTGAGACCATTGCCCTTACCAGTGGAAACCTGTTGCTGGTCAAATATAAGAATAAGAGGGATATCCTTGTAAGTGTAAAGTGTAATAGCAAGCGATCAAAGTCATATGCACCCCAAAATAGTGCCAATAAAACCGTCCTCTCATCCCGCCGAAAAAATTAGCCTCTACCTAGGACAATCGGCTAAAAACTAAAAAAAAAAATGACTCTCAGACTATGGAGATACTAAAATATTTTTTTTTTGTTTTGTTTGTTTAAAAAAGGATATTATAGTGTAAAACCTAAATACATTTAAAAAAGTAGACATATTAGGTATTACCGAGTCCGTAAGAATCTGCTCTATAAAAATAACAGGACCTAACCCCTCAAATGAACACAGTCAAAAAAAAAACTGTGCCAAAACAGCAATTTTTTGCCAAATTATCCATTTTAATCAATTTTTTCCATTAACAAAGCAAAGGTTAACAGTCATACAAAACTCTATAATTATTGCCCTGATTCTGTAGTTTACAGAAACACCCTATATGTGGTAGAAAAATTCTGTATGACCAAACGGCAGGGCGCACAAGGAAAGGAGCACCATATGTTTTTTGGAAGGCAGATTTTGCTGGACTGGCTTTTTGACACCATGTCCCATTTGAAGCCTCCCTGATGCACCCCTAGAGTAGAAACTCCATAAAAGTGAACCCATCTACCCATCTAAGAAACTACACCCCTCAAGTTATTAAAAACGGATTTTACAAACTTTGTTAACCCTTTAGGTGTTCCACAAGAGTTATTAGCAAATGGAGATGAAATTTCAGAATAAAATTTTTTGGTAACCTTGCCTCACAAAAATGTACTGTATATTCCTGCGTATAAGACTACTTTTTAACACATGAAAATCTTCTCAAAGTCGGGGGTCGTCTTATACGCCGGGTATGGCGGGCGCTGCAGTGCCGGGACGCCCGAATTATCAACAGAGAGAGCCCGGGCTATTGCCTTGTATCCCCAGCAGCTGAGAGCTGCGATGTAACCCACGGCATATGCCCCCCACGCTGTACCTTGTATACCGCCCCCTGCTCTGTACCTTGTATGCCTCCCCCCTGCTCTGTACCTTGTATGCTCCTTGTACCGCCATCCTCCCGGCCGCTCGCATCTTGCTCCTACGCATGTGCGAGATTTCATGCGGCGAGCGTGGATACACGGGATCCTCACGGCCGCTCGCATCTCGCTCCTGCGCATGTGCGAGATCTCCGTGCGGCGTATCTAAGTGCGGCGCAGATGTGCATATGTGAATGTGAATATGAAGAATAACATAACAAAAACATGTTCAGGGTATAGGTGGCACATGTTTAGGGTCTGGGAGGGAGGACAAGGAAGGTGGTGGGATGCAGGGATGGTGGTGATACCATGGGATGGCGGTGGTACCTAGGGATGGTGGTGGGATGCAGGGATGGCAGTGGTATCTAGGGATGGTGGTGGGATGCAGGGATGGCAGTGGTACCCAGGGATGGTGGTGGGATTCAGGGATGGCAGAGGTACCCAGGGATGGTGGTGGGATGCAGTAATGTACTGCTGTGTGTTGAAAAAGGGGTAGTCTTATACGGCGAGTATATCCTAAACTCTATATTTTCAGTGTAAAAGTTGGGGGTCGTCTTATACGCCCAGACGTATAGAGCAACCAAAAATTATATGTACCCTAAAAATAGTCCCACCAAAACTGCCACCTTATCCCGTAGTTTCCAAAACGGGGTAACTTTTTTGGAGTTTCTACTCTAGGGATGCATCAGAAAGGCTTCAAACAGGACATGGTGTAAATAAACCAGTCCAGCAAAATCTGCTTTCCAGAAACCATATGGTGTTTCTTTCCTTCTGCGCCCTGCCGGGTGCCAGTACAGTACTTTACGACCACATATGGGGTGTTTCTGCAAATTACAGAAATAGGGCAATAAATATTGAGTTTTGTTTGGCTGTTAACCCTTGCTTTGTTACTGGAAAAAATGAAAAATTTCCAAAAAAAAAAAAAGAAATTTGGAAATTTCATCTTTATTTGCCAATAACTCTTGTGGAACACCTAAAGGGTTAACAAAGTTTGTAAAATCTGTTTTGAATATCTTGAGGGGTGTACTTTCTAAAATGGGGTGATTTTTGGGTGGTTTCTATTATGTAAGCCTCACAAAGTGACTTCAGACCTGAATTGGTCCTTAAAAATCCAGAATGGCCTGGATAAGTAAAAGCGTTTTAAAGTTATTCACACATAAAGTGACACTGGTCAGATATGCAAAAAAATGGCCTGGTCCTTAAGGTGAAAATGAGCTCGGACCAGTTCAGTAATGAAGTCACTTTGTGGAAACCATCCATAAATGACCCCATTGTCGAAACTAAACCCCTTAAGTTATTCAAAACTGATTTTGCAAACTTTGTTAACCCTTTAGGTTTAGCACAAGAATTAAAGGAAAAAGGAGAATGGGGCAACTACAGTACCCTGAAAGATTATCAAAATTAGGGTTATTCACTTTAGAAAAAAGACGATTGAGGGGAGATCTAATTAATATGTATAAATATATCAGGGGTCAGTACAGAGATCTATCCCATCATCTATTTATCCCCAGGACTGTGACTGACTGTGACGAGGGGACATCCTCTGCGTCTGGAGGAAAGAAGGTTTGTACACAAACATAGAAAAAGATTCTTTACGGTAAGAGCAGTTAGACTATGGAACTCTGCCTTAGGAGGTGGTGATGGTGAGTACAACAAAGGAATTCAAGAGGGGCCTGGATGTATTTATGGAGCGTAATAATATTACAGGCTATAGCTACTAGAGAGGACCCCTCCAGGGAGTTAGTCTGATTGGAGTTGGGAAGGAATTCTTTATTCCCCTAAAGTGGGGAAAATTGGCTTCTGCCTCACAAGTATTTTCTTTGCCTTCCTCTCGATCAACTTGCAGGATAACAGGCCGAACTGGATGGACAAATGTCTTATTTCGGCCTTATGTACTATGTTACTATGTATGAGATGACATTTTTAGATTTCACTTTTTTGGCAGATTTTCCATTTTAAATCAATTTTTTCCTGTAACACATCAAGGGTTAACAGCCAAAGAAAACTCAATATTTATTACCCCGATTCTGCAGGGCGCAGAAGGAAAGGAATGCCATATGGATTTTGGTGGGCAGATTTCACTGGGATAATTTTAAGTTGCCATATGACATTTAAAGACCCTCTGATGCACCCCTAGAGTAGAAACGCCAAAAAGTGACCCCATTTTTTTAAATTACAGGATAAGGTAACAGTTTTATTGGTACTATTTGGGGTACATATGATTTTTGATTGCTCTATATTACACTTTTTGTGAGGCAAGGTAACCAAAAAATTGGTGTTCTGGCACAAATTTTTTTTTTTTTTGTTTTTTTACAGCGTTCACCTGACAGGTTAGATTATGTGCTATTTTTATAGAGCAGGTTGTTACGGATATGACAATATTAAATATATCTACTTTTATTTTGTTTCAGTTTTACACAATAAAGCATTTTAGAAGAAAAATTTCATTTTTTTGTCTTTTTCTGAAATCCATTATTTTTTATTTTTTAGGGCAATTATCTTATGTAGAGGCTCATTTTTTGCGGCATGAAGTGACAGTTTGATTAGTACAATTTTGGGGTACATACAACTTTTTTATTATTTGGTATTACACTTCTTGTGATGTAAGGTGACAAAAATAGATTTATGGCATGGTTTTTATAAACTTTTTTTTTTAAGGTGTTCAACTGACAGGGTATATCATGTGATATTTTTTTAGAGCAGGTTGTTACAGACGCAGCAATTTATTTTGGTTTTACACAATAAAAACATTTTTGAATGAAAAACAATAATGTTTTCGTGTCTCCATTTTCTGAAAGCCATATTTTTTTATTTTTAGGACAATTATCTTAGCTAGGGTCTCATTTTTTGCGGGATGAGAAGACTGTTTGGTATCATTTTGGGGTACATATGACTTTTTGATTGCTTGGTATCACACATTTTGTGATGTAAGGTGATAAAAATAATGGCTTTTTTGGCACAGTTTTTTTTTTTTTTTTACAGTGTTCACCAGAAGGGTTAGATCGTGTGGTATTTTTATAGAGGAGGTTGTTACGGATGCGGCGATACTAATATGTCTGTTTTTATAATTATATTTTGGTTTTACATAAAAGCATTTTTGAAACAAAGTAAATGCTTTAGTGTCTCCATTTTCTGAAAGCCTTATCTTTTTTATTTTTTGGGCGATTGTCTTATATAGGGTCTCATTTTTTGCAGGATGAGTTGACCATGTGATTCGTACTATTTAGGTTTGATTGGTACCATTTTGGGGCACATATAACTTTTTGATCGCTTGGTATTACACTTTTTGCGATGTTGGCACTGATTTTAATTATTTATTTTTTATGGTGTTGACCAGAATGGGTGGATCATGTGATATTTTTATCCAAAACGTGGTGATACCTAATATGTCTTTTTGGTGTTTTTTTGTTTTTCTATTTTTTTTTACAATTGTATATGTCTCTTTATGGGATGGGGCACTTTTTTGTTTTCTTTACTTGAAACTTGAATTTTTAAATACACTGATAGTTTGTCTATGAGACCCAGCATGGGACTCATAGACCTCTGTAGCTGCTGGGCCCCAAGGCCTTTGAAAGGCTTGGGGCTGCCATGGCAACCATCAGGTCCCCGTCACCACAGCCTGGGGACCTGAATCATCAGGAGAGGGAGCGCAAATCTCCTATTTGCCGCGGTCAGCGCTGACCGCGGCATATGAGGGGTTAATCCACCGATATCTGTGTCATTACCGATGCTTGTGGATGCAGTAGGGGTCCCACTGTCAGATGGGCCCCTGCTGCCGATTGCGGCACCGCACATGGAGCTGGACCGCAGGATGAGAATACTCGTTCTGGGGAGCCAAGTACCGGCAGCAATTTAGGATAAGCATTCTCGTCCTGGGTCCTTAATGTGTTAAAGGCATATGTCCCAACCAGAACACTAAGAGAAGCCATTATACTCAAACTCCAAAAAAGATTTTCTCTACTGCCTACAAACAGCTATCCCTCACAATTTCCTTAGGCTAGTTTCACACTGCTGGCAGAGTTCTCTGGATCCGGCATTGCCAGACGATACCGGAATGCCCGCCAAAATGTGGTCCGGTGGAGATCCGGCCGCTACCTAGCAAATATGCACGCAGTGGATTCTGTCCAGCCGATTCCCAGCACTGTCTGCCGGACATGCCAGCTGAAACACTCGGCTGCAGGTCTGAAAGAAGCCTTACCTACATTCCCCTTTATAACTGCTTGGGAACAAGAGTTGGGCAAAAATGTACTACTGCCGAACTGAAGCTGTTCTCAGCTGCTAAACAATCCTCCAGATGTGTTAGCTTAGGTTACTTAGGTCACATCTGCGTTTTCCTTTCCGGTTCTGAGAAGATCAGTCAGAGGAAACCGGAGAAAAATGCCTCAGTTTTCTTCCCATTCATTGTTAATTGGGGCAAAACTGAACAAACTCGAACAGAGTGCACAATAATCCATTCCGTTCCGATTTGTTGTGTTCCCATGCTGGACAAACAAATCGCTGCAAGCAGCATTTTTGCATACAGCATGGGAAACTGAACATACATGGTTGTTGGTGCCGAATCCGGTAAGTCAATAGCGTGTCTGAGTCAAGTAATACAACCGGAACTGTTCAGAACGGATGCAACCTATTGTATTATTCGAACTGATGCATTTTGCTGTGGTTTTGAGATCCCATGCCGGATCTGAAAACCGTACCGTAAAATCGCATATGTGAAAGTAACCTTACAAGAAAATGGTTACAATATACTTTCTAGATGGCATCTTACTTCCACATGGCTCAATTAATATAACCCTAACAATGATCCATCTTGCTGGAGATGCAGCAAACAATTAGGCACATATGTATTTTAACCTATGGTGACATGCCCTCTGATAACTACATACTGGTCTACTATTGTTCGATTGGTGTCCTAAATCTCTGATATTAAACTCCCTGTCTCCCCACTCATGTGCTTGCTACATATATTTACAAACAAAATTCTGAAACACATATTAACCCTTCTCATGTATCTCCTGGCTTCTGCGAGGATCCTCATTTGATGATATTGGAAATTTAAATCCCCATCCACGATAGATCAATGGCTCCAAAAGTTTGACCATGTTTTCAGTGTAGAAGTGATATCCCATTGGGAAAACAGGCATCATGCAACTTTCTAGTCTATCAGGTGACCCTGGGCTAAATTCTGGGAACTTTCTCCTGATCATTAGGATTGATTTATACTTTGATTTATGCACCCAATGTTTATAATTCTCTCCTACTACCTTGAGAGCTCTCCTTTTACTGAAATTTTACTCACGTATTTCCTACCTCTTAAAGAGGCTCTGTCACCAAAATCAACCCTATTAAACCAGGTCTTATTTGTATGCAAATGAGCCATTGGAGAACCAAGAGTCGGGTTTATGCGATTTGAGCACCGCTCCATTGGTGGCCCTGGTGCTCCAAACACGCTCCCTCCACTTAGATTGACAGCGCAACCATTTAAAATATATATAAATGCTAAAAAAATCAAGGTCAGAGTACGCTGGTCCCCTAAATAATGTTGATGGGAAGATGGTGGTTGGGGATCAGGAAACAGTGTTACTAAATGCTAATACATCCATTAATATACTAAATTGGCTAACTGTAGATATGTTCCAAGCCAAGTTAAAAAGGTAAATGTGAACAAAGCTTCAGGATTACACTAAATAGTTCTTAAATAACTCATCTAAATTATTGTGGTTCTTCTGTTCATGGTTTTTACAGATTCTCTAGTGAATAGTGCAGTGCCAAGTGACTGGTGCAAGGCAAATGTGGTGGCCATATTCAAAAAGTCCTCTAGGTCTGCCCCAGGCAGACCGGTAAGTTTAAATTCTGTTCTCGGAAAACTGTTTAAATGGCTCTTAAGGGACTATATACAGGAGCACCTGACCGTAAATAAAAATCACAAATGATAACCTGCATGGGTTCACCAAGGAGAAAAATTGTCAGAATAAGGATAATCGCACTAAAATCTTTCGGCAGTCTGTTCCAACAGAGGAACAGCCTGCCGAAGTCACAGCCAGAAACGGCAAAAGTACCACCAGGCCCTTTTTGTATGTCCGAATCCCGGCACTAATGGTGGAAGACAAGGGGAAGGGACCCACTCAGAGTGTAGCACTGTTGATGATGAAAGCGTTAGGAAATTGAGACTGGCGCTTATTTCCTCACGTTTTCATCATCAACGGTGCTACACTCAGGGTGGGTCCCTTCCCCGGGTGGGTCCCTTTCCCTTGTCTTCCACCTTGTTGCTGATTCATTGTCGCTTTACTTTGGTGTTGAGCCTTGCCAACACTAGAGCAGCCTTCTCTACCACATCACCTCCATCCACTTCTGTTTTTTCACCTCACGGTCCTGTAGGCGCCCCTTGTATATCCTTCTCCTTCAAGGACAGATCCCAGTCCTGTGAAGCCCCCAGATAACCACATTGTTTTTTTTATTTTTGCTTTCACGTGACTGCTAATGCTGGAAACAGGCTGGATACCATTATAGTCAATGGCTTAGGTGGGGACAGGTAGTATCCAGCTATACCAGATACTATGAACTCCAGTAGGGTGTTCTTCTGCCGAAAAAGCTTGCTGGAAGATTTCAGCGCTAGTGTGAAACTAGCCTAACCTGATTTATTTTTATGAAAAGGCGAGTAGAAGTCTGATGGATGACTGTAGATATAATGTTCTTTGACTTTTCAAAACCATTTGAAACTGTTCCTCATAGGCGTTTAATAGGTAAAGTAAGGTCTATAGACTTTAGGGATCGACCGATTATCGGTTTGGCCGATATTGAGGATTTTGAACGTTATCGGTATCGGCATCTATTTTGCGGATATACCGATAACATATTGGGAACACAGAACGCGCTGCTCTCAGCGCTCTCTGTGTTCCCTCCGCAGCACAGGGGAGAAGGAAGCAGTGTCTCCCTCCCCCTGTGCTGCTGCTGCCGCTGCCGCCAATGAGAGGAGAGAACATAAGAGGAGGGGAGGGGATGTGGCCACTGCGCCACCAATGAAGATAAGCCTTTCATTCATTCATATACGGGAGGCGGGAGCTGGCTGCAGAATCACATAGCCGGCTCCCGACCTCTATGAGCGGTAGCTGTGATCTGCGGTAGTTAACTCCTCAGGTGCCGCGGATCGCAGCTACCGCTCATAGAGGTCGGGAGTCGGCTATGTGATTCTGCAGCCAGCTCCCGCCTCCTGTATATGAATGATTGAGAGACTTATCTTCATTGGTGGCGCAGTGCGCCCCCCCCCCCCCCTAAGTCCCCCCTATCAGAGATCTATCAGGGTGAATAGGACAAGGGTTCTAGTCCCTAAGGGGGCTAAAAGTTAGTAAAAAAAAAAACACAAAAATATTAAGTATAAATGAAAAAGATTTTTAAAAAAATAATAAAAAAAATACACATTAACAATAAACAAAAAAAATACACATTAACAACATATTAATTTTCAGCAGATTTGTGTAGGAAATTTTTTTTTTTCTCAAAAATGAAAATTCCCAAAATATCGGTATAAATTATCGGCTATCAGCCTGAAAGTTCACAAATTATCGGTATCGGTATCAGCCCTAAAAAATCAATATCGGTCGATCCCTATTAGATGGTATGGTTTGTAACTTGATTGAAAACCTTACAAAGTGTTGGTGTAGTCTCATCTGCAACATGTAAGTGTTCTGGGCACTAGTTCATTGAAAAGAGGCCCTGAAGCTGGAAAAAGTACAGAAAAGAGAAAATAAACTGGTAATGGGCATGGAGAGTCTCAGTTATGAGGACAGATTAAAAGAACTAAATTTAGTCGTGAGAAGAGACATCCAAGAGGGAACATGACTAACCTATACAACGGCCCAAAGAAAAAATATGGTGAAAAGCTGTTCCATGTAAAACCCCCTCAAAAGACAAAGGGGCACTGCCTTAGCTGAAGAAGAAAAAGTTGAGTCTCCACAGGAGACACTAATTATTCACCATAAGAACTGTGAGATTGTGGAATAATCTACCTCAGGATGTGGCAGGAACTGTGGACCCATTAAAGGGGTTATGCAGTCTATATATACTGATGACCTATCATCAATATCTGATCGGCAGGTGTCCGACACACAGGACACCGACTATCAGTTGTTTGAATGGAGAAAGTACTTGTAAATACACTGCACCACCACTGCAAGGGAGACCACAGGCAGTGTAATGAAGAGGGACGAGCGCTTAAATGGAGCGCCGTCTCCTCTTCAAACAGCTGATCGTCAGGGGTAACAGGTGTTGGACCCCTGTTGATCAGATATTGATGATACAGCATGCACAGCCCCTAACATTAAAAGTTATGAAAATGGGTACAATTCTTGCTTCTCACTGTGTCACGCTTCGGTGTGGGAGGGAAACACCACACCGAGCATAGGAGGGAATGGGGGGGAGGGGGACAGGGAATCAGGCCTGAGAACTAGGAAAGGAATATGGTCACTTCCTAGTGAAAACCCTAACCAAAATCCTGACTGACTACCAGTATGAACAGACCCCAAAGGTAGGTGAGTTCATACGCAGGAATATCTAGAGTCCTATCTAGCCCTATGGGACCCTGGTACTAATGGCAGGGTCAAGACTACCTGTTCCTCCAAAATTAAGGACGAACAGGAATCTACTTCAGGCCTAATACAAACAATAGGGAAATGCAAAAGACAGAACCCAAACAAAATACAAAAGGGAAAGGAAAGACAACTTCAAAGAGGCTATGGAAGCACCAGGAACTCAGCCAAGATCCAACCACAAACAATCCACAGGCACATAAGCTATAAACTGCACAGCATAGTGGGAGAAGCAACTATAAATAAGGAAGGTTAAATGACCTGGAGGCAAGGGGTGTGGCTATTACCAGAAATAACACAGGCGCCTACTGATCCACAAGGAAAACCTGTCAGACAAAAACCACGTGTTGCCAGGCTCACAGATCTCCTCACAGACACACTGCCCTTCCCATAATTTGCATCTTCTCCCATGCCCTGGTTGAATTTAATGGATTTTGTATTTTTTCAACTGTACCAACTATGTAACTATATTCAAGATTCGGCCTTTAGATGGAAAGGGAAACCATTTTCTATTCACCTATCCAACTTATTGATTCAGATGCCAGATTCATGAATTTTCACATCCACTGCTGTAGTGCTCTGTCAGTCCTATGGAGGAGGGGAGCCACTTTCTATTTTGTAATTGTTCAGCACCCCCCTCTGATCCTTGTAGAAAGGAAACACTTCTCCACTGTTGTACTAGGATCTGTTCCCAAATTACATAATACAGGGTGATTCCCCAAACATGTGTCAAGGCAGCCTTCTTCTGCAAGAAGCAATATGGACCCAATAGTAGCAATGTTGAACCTGGAAAATGCAATTTCTAGTTGGACCTTATCTGCTTGTGTAAAAAGAATGTTGGCTATTAATATACGTTACCTGGGCCAGCAATTTCTGTTTTCTCAATCAAGTTATTTTCTGGAAGATTTCTAACAATTTTATTTGCAATTTCAATTGGGCTTACTTTTTCACCTTTTGCCTTAAGCATCTGCAAAAAAACACAGGTAACGCCATCCATATCACAAATATTATATATATACATATATAGCATATGATATTCATTTACTCGTAATATTGGTACTTGTTATCTATGTTAACTATCACAAATCCTTATTCTATGGATGTATAATAACAATAAAATTCTCTGATTCCTAAAACTTGCCCCAGTGAAATACTTTTTCTAATATTTTCTAATATTTAAGCAGTTTTCCTGTAATTGCATATTGATAACCTATCCTCAGGATAGATCATCAGTATATGATTGGAAGAAATGGGGCTCCTGGCTCCCAGGGTGATCAGCTGTTTCAAGGGGCCGCAGTGCTCACACTATACCAAGAAAAACATCTTTGCCTGTGTTTGATATTGCAGCTCAATGCCATTCACTTGAGTGGGACTGTGCTGGACAAAGGGCATATGACTGATGGATGTGACAGGTTGAGGAAAACAGTGCGGCACTCGCATTAGTGCCACATCAATGTTTAAATGTTGGAAAATCCGTTTAGGCCTCTTTCACATGGACAATACAGATTGTGTCAGTATCTGTTCAGGAAAAACTGACCGTTTTGCAGGCAAATTCAGTTTTGTCTACGTTCAGGTGTTTTAGTTTTTTCTGTGCGGTTGCAATCAGTTTTGATGCATTTTTCATGTGCATAAGGAAAAACTGAAGAATAGCAACCATCAACGAAACATATGTTTAGTTTACCGGTAAACTGATTTCCAGGAGTCCGGAATGACAGCACCCATGGAGGATGTCCTTACTGGTTTCTGTTGGGACAGGAAGAGAGACAGTTTAAAGGGCCCCTCCCCACCCCCTTGCTCCAGTGTTTATAACTTACTACACCGGATAGGCTGCCACATCTTTATTTCAAGAACAAGTGTTAATTCACACTGTATACAGTAGCAGTATAAATATACAAACCAAATTAGTGTACCGGAAGGAACAAAAAAATGGGGGGGTAGTATTGGGTGCTGTCATTCCGGACTCCTGGAAAGCAGTTTACCGGTAAACTAAACATATGTTTACAGGACGTCCTCCATGACAGCACCCATGGAGAACTAACAACTTAGAACGCCATATTAGGGGGGGGACCACTGCTTGTAGGACCTTACGGCCAAAAGCTAAGTCCTGATTGGCCATAGAGTCCAGCCTGTAGTGTCTGACAAAGGTAGTGGAGGAAGACCAGGTTGCTGCCCTGCAGATCTGGTCGATGGAAGCTCCGGCTTTCTCCACCCAGGTTGTAGACATGGCTCTGGTAGAATGAGCCCTCAACGTTATGGGACAGGACGAATTCTGCAGTCTATAACATTCCCTGATGGCCTCCTTGATCCAGCGGGCTAAAGAGGTTTTAGAGGCTTTGCATCCCTTGTTTCTACCACCGAATTGGATGAAGAGATTCGCTGACTTTCTCCAGGGTTTTGTCCGCTTGATGTAGGCGAGGACTGTTCTTCTCACATCTAGACAGTGAAACCGCTCCTCCTGTATGTTTTTGGGGGAGGTACAAAACGAAGGGAGAATTATCTCCTGTTCTCTGTGAAACGTTGAGACAACCTTGGGAAGAAAGGAATGATCCAACTTAAGAACTATCCTATCGTCTAGGACCTTCAAAAAAGGGTTCCCTAACTGACAGGGCCTGAATCTCGCCTATCCTACGAGCAGTAGTGATAGCTAGTAAAACCACCGCCTTGAGGGATAGAAGTTTGACGGGAATATCCTCAATAGTTTCGAAGGGAGCATCGCATAGGCTGTTTAGAACTATATTTAGGTCCCACGTGGGAACTGTTTGTCTCAGGGTGGGGCGCATTCTGGAGACTGCTCTGACAAATCTCTTGACCCACCTGTGTTCTGCTAATGGGACGTCTAAGCAGCAACTTAAGGCTGAGATCTGTACCTTGAGGGTGCTTGGTTTTAGACCTGTATCAAACCCTTTCTGGAGAAAATCTAGTATATTGCCTATGGATGGATTTCTAGACTCTGGATGATTTTGAACTAGCCAAGATGAGAATTTCTTCCATATTTTGAGGTATATGGCTGAAGTCACAGGTTTACGGCCTTGTTGCAGTGTTGAAATTACCTGATCGGAGAGACCCTTCTTCCTCAGGGTTTGCCTCTCAGGATCCAAGCAGTCAGTCTCAACTTGTTGAGATTGGGATGCTCCAGAGGTCCCTGCGTCAACAGATCTTTCCTGTCTGGAAGGGGGTACGGGTCTTTGATCGACATCTCCTTCAAGATGGGATACCAGGCTCTCTTGGGCCAGTCTGGCGCGACCAGGATCAGAGTGGTGGCACTGGTCCTCATCTTCTTTAGGACTGCCGGGATTAGGGGAAAGGGAGGAAAGGCGTAGGCCAGTTTCATGTCCCAAGTCTGGGCTAAGGCGTCTACTGCCACTGGGTTTTCGCTGGGGTTTAGTGAGTAAAAACAGTCCAGCTGAGAATTTCCCCTGGACGCGAAGATGTCTATCTCTGGATGACCCCATAGCTGGCAGATCTGTCTGAAAACCTGTTTGTTCAGATTCCATTCTCCTGCGTCGATCCTGTGACGGCTTAGGAAGTCGGCTCTTGAGTTCTGAGACCCCTTTAGATGGGTTGCTGAAATGGACCGAACTTCCCTCTCTGCCCATATGAAGATCTGATCTGCTAGATCCTGAAGGAGCGGGCACCTGGTACCGCCCTGTCTTTTTAGATAACATACCGTAGTTATGTTGTCGGATAGGATCCTGACGTGCAGATCTTTGAGAAGATGTTTGGCTGCTCTCAGAGTCTTCAGCACTGCCTTCAGTTCCCGGTAGTTTGAGGATTTTATCTTGTCTTGAAGCACCCAGGAACCCTGGAAGAGATGCTGGTCCACATGCCCCCCCAGCGTCCGTGGTGACGGTTATGGCTGGAGTCAAATTCCACGGGACTCCTTTCTCCAGATTCCCTGGTTCTATCCTAAGGACAGGGATTTTACCACTTTTTCCGATATTTTCATCCTAGAGTTAAGAGAGCGGTGGTCTCTGTTCCAGGCTGTCAAAACTGCCTTCTGGAGGGTCCTGGAGTGGAATTGGGCCCAGGGTACTATTGAGATGCAGGAGGTCATCAGTCCCAGGATCTGCATGGCTTCTCTGATTGAGTGGGTTCTCTTCTTTTTGAACAGCTCTATCTTTTGTCTTAGATTGATCTGTTTTCTCTCTGGAAGAAAGGAGTGTTGTATCCTTGTATCTAAGAGAGTGCCCAGGAATTCCTTCCTCGTGTCTGGTACCAGGTCCGATTTTGGGTAGTTCACGATCCACCCCAAGTCCTTGAATAGGGCTAAGGTCTGATGGATGTCCCCCAGTAATTTTTGAACTGAGTCTGCTATCAGTAAGAAGTCGTCCAGGTAGGGCACGATTGTAATTGAATTCTGGCGAAGGTAGGCCATCATTTCTGAAACTACTTTTGTGAATAGACGGGGGGCAGATGAGATCCCGAAGGGCAGGCACTGAAACTGGTAGTGAAAGGTCTCCTCTCTGTACTTGACCGCAAACCTTAAATACTGTTGGTGTTGAAGATGTATGGGGATGTGGTAGTACGCATCCTTGAGGTCCAGTGTGCAAAAATGAGCACCTGGAGGGATCAGAGGAGTGGAGGATCTTATTGACTCCATCTTGAACCTGTAGTACGTCACCCACCTGTTCAGAAATTTTAAATTGATGATTGTCCTCACCGACCCGTCTGGCTTCTTCACAAAGAAAAGTCTCGAGTAGTGGCCTGTGAACTGCTGGGGAGGAGGAACCTGGGTGATAGCTCCCAGAACCAGAAGGCTTTGAATATGTGACCGTAGTTGTTGTTGAAGGAGAGGAGATTCGAAATAGGTCACCTGGAACGTTTGTGGAGGAGGAGTTCTGAAATCTATCCTGAAGCCGTCCCTGATGGAGTCCAGGATCCATTGATTGCAAGTAACTCTCTTCCATCTTTCCCAAAAGTGACGAAGTCTCCCTCCCACCGGTCTGGCGTCATGGTTTCCCTGTATTGGTGTTGGGATTGAAGAGAAAACCCCTACCTCTTCCCTTGGGGTAGCTCCAACGGCCCGATTTTCCTTTCCCTCTATAGGCCTTGGCCTGATTTTGGCCCGAGGGTCTACGAAAGGGCTGGGGCTTTTTAGGCTTCTCTTCAGGGAACCCTTTCTTGTTATCTGCCGCATTCTGGAGGATAGAGTCCAAAACTGGGCCGAACATAAAAGAGCCAGAGAACGGAATGGAGCAGAGTCTGTTTTTTGACGCTACGTCCCCAGACCAGGACTTGAGCCAGAGGGCCCGTCTAGCAGCGTTAGTCTGAGACTGGGACTTGGCTGCGAATCTAATGGTCTCCGCTGAGGCATCTGCCAGGAAACTAGAGGCCATTTTTAGAAGCGGGAGGGACTCTAGGATTTCTTCCCTGGATGTTTTTGCCCTGAGGTGATTCTCCAGTTGATTAATCCATAAGATTAAGGCTCTGGAAACCGAAGTGGCTGCAATGTTGGTATTAATTGCGGTCGCCCCTGACTCCCAGGATTTTTTCAACAGGCCGTCCAACTTCCTATCCATGGGGTCCCTCAGCTGCGACGAATCCTCAAAAGGTATTGAGGTCTTTTTCACGACTTTGGCCACCTGGATATCTACTTTGGGAACTTCGTCCCAGAGGTTAGTGTCCTTTGGGTCAAAACGCAGTCGATTTTTAAAGTCCCTGGGAATGAAGAGCTTCTTTTCGCCGTCAGCCCATTCCTCTGTGACGAGATCTTTAAGATTTTCAATTACTGGGAAGACCTTCTTTCTCCTGACTTTAAGACCCCCGAACATCTCGTCTTCAACCGAGCGAGTCTGTTCCTCCTCCTCAACAGCCATGGTCTGTCTAATGGCGGTGAGCAGGGAATCTAAGTCCTCGGACGAAAAGAAGTATCTCCTTTGCTCATTCTGATAGAGGGACTCTATGTCTTCGTTGTCCGAGACACATAACCCCTCTTCCTCCGAGCCTGACAGGATCCTGGCTTTCTTGGAGGGGGGGGGGGATGGAGGGTGGGGTGTCTGGCTAGAGGTTGCCGCCTGCACCTCCTCTCTTACAATATCCCTTAAGTCTGAAAGTAGGGATGCCCGTTCGTCTTTCATAATATTAGAAATACATTCTGGGCAAAGCTGTTTTTTGTATGACTCTAGCAGCTTTATCTGGCAGGTCGGGCATTTCCTGCCCTTCTTTTTAGGGTCCCCATGAGGCCTGTGCCCTGGTTCCTTAGAACTCGAAGAGAAAGGGGGGATAAGGCCAATTAGGGAACTGCTGAGCCAAAAAAACGTTTCCCTGTTCAAAGTACGGAAGGTGACTACTTACAGGGGCCTGGACGGGGGAGTCTGAACAAGTTTCAAGCTTGCTGGACGCCTGGACCTCCATGATGCAACCTACCCTGCTGCCATCTGGCGTCTTAAATAAGTATCAGCTGACTTACCGGTCCGCCCGTCGCCGCCTGGCTCCGCCTCCGCTCTTTCCCAGGTGTACTCATTCCAGGGAAGAGTCGACCCCCAGGACATGCGAGACCACCGGTTCGGCGTGTCTCCAGCATGCTGATGCGCGTCGCCATACACTTCCGGTGACGCGTACTGGCTTCCGGTCACGTGAGCGCGGCCGGGATTCTGATGTCAGAGGAGCGCAGGAGCCGAAGCCGAGCCCAGAGCTCCGATGGGGAGAAGCGGCTACAGCGTCCCCGATTCGTGCGGCCGGCCAGAGAGGGAATCAGGGACTTAACCAGGGGACCGCTTCCCAGAGTGGTGCTGGTTCGGGGGTCTGCCGGAGTCTGAAGAGGAGTGTCAAGTACCCCCCGACCAGACTCGCCCCGTTCCCTACCTATCTTGCTAGGAGAGAGCTGTCTAACTCCTCCTATCCCTGTTGGGACAGGAAGAACACTGGAGCAAGGGGGTGGGGAGGGGCCCTTTAAACTGTCTCTCTTCCTGTCCCAACAGAAACCAGTAAGGACATCCTCCATGGGTGCTGTCATGGAGGACGTCCTGGAAAAAAGCATTGCATCCGGATGCTTTCCGTTTTTCATGCAAGCTCCATTCACTTCTATGGAGCCAGGTCTGCGTGAAAAAAAGCACAATACAGAACATGCTGCAATTTTTCCTGAATCTAGAGATAATGTGTGAAAATACAGCTAATGTACACATACCCATTGAAATGAATGGGTTAGGAATAGGTCCAGATGCTATGCATTCAATACACGCATTGCATCCAGATGGGAAAACTCGCTCGTGTGAAAGAGCCCTTAAGAGTACCTGCATATGGTGCAGATTTGTATGCAACAAATCTGGATAAAATCGGCACCAAAACCACAGTGTTTTGTGCGTTTCTTGTTGCAGATTTTCATGTGGATTTTCTGTTTATGTTAACAACCCCATTGAAGTCTTTGGGGAAAACTACTCTACAAAAGTTGCAGAATTGCACAAAAAATTTATATGCTACGGATTTTTAAATCTGCACAATAGGTCAATTTCCACACAAAAGTCAAAAAGTACATGAGATTTATCATATCTCATTCAATTTGCTGGTACTATATTGCACAGCGTTTTTTTCGCACAAAAAACTGCACAAAATCCGCATTGTGCGCAGCTACCCTAAAAGTTAAATACAATTTTACCAGCAAAATAATGTTATCTGGAACATGAACAATAACCGTCTTAAAGGAGTTGTCCCATCTTAGCCATTGGTAGCATATCGCAATGTCCCACCTCTGGAACCCACATCTTTACTTAGAAAGGAGCCTGCAAAGTCCCAGAGGGAGCACCATGCAGTGCGGGCAACCTGTATGCATTTCTATGGGAGCGCCGAAAATAGCCGAGAGCTAGCTCTGCTATTTCCGTCAGCCCCATAGAAGTTAATGTACCTTGCGCGGTTCGCTTCCCATTCATTTAAAAGGAAATCGACTTGTGGCGCTTGGCTATTTAAAGCGCTCCCATAGGAATAAATGGAGGGTGGCCGCGCAAGCATGGTCCCTAAGGGGCAAGTGTATATTATATATATGGAGTGTATACAAAATGAAGGGGCACTCACATATGGGAAACACTGGACGATTAGGTAAATGTAATTTAATATTCTAAAAACAAACCCCTAAAATATACTAAAAACATATGATGTAACAACCTATAAATTACATATATGTGAATAGCACTTTGGTATGGCGTGCTGGCGTAAAATGCTGTTAATGCGTGGTATCACATACGGTCCATGTAGACAATCTCTTAATGCAGATATAAACTCGCCAGTCTATAAATTCATAGATACACAGGCATGTAATTGTGAGTATAGTGAAACAATGTCTCAATTGGTATAGAGAAATGACCGCACAATGTGTTCCAGTGGTAACAGTGGTGTGAGATATCCGGAATATCACACCAGTGATTTATAACACTATGTCCAATTGCGATAGAACATGGGAGTCCAATATTCAGTTGAGCACGTTGGGATGAACTTCCCAGTTACTTACAGTGTCCAGCCGCTTATGGTGACCCGGTCTCTCCCCTCCTCACTGCTAGACCGCAGTGTATAGTTACCCAGGTGGCCGTGCCTGGCCGACCGTGGCGTCCCACGTGGCCACTGAGGAAGGGGTGTAAGACCCTGAAACGCGTCTGGCATTACAGAGTGAGCGTGGATTCAAGCAAAAGACCAAAGAAACTGGATATCTAGCTGTAAGCGCTAAAGATTGACTTCCGAATTTGAAATTGCCGCCGCACAGCAGTGACGTCACTAAAGCGTCCGCCCGGAACCCCAGATCACCAGGTCACGTGGGACGCCACGGTCGGCCAGGCACGGCCACCTGGGTAACTATACACTGCGGTCTAGCAGTGAGGAGGGGAGAGACCGGGTCACCATAAGCGGCTGGACACTGTAAGTAACTGGGAAGTTCATCCCAACGTGCTCAACTGAATATTGGACTCCCATGTTCTATCGCAATTGGACATAGTGTTATAAATCACTGGTGTGATATTCCGGATATCTCACACCACTGTTACCACTGGAACACATTGTGCGGTCATTTCTCTATACCAATTGAGACATTGTTTCACTATACTCACAATTACATGCCTGTGTATCTATGAATTTATAGACTGGCGAGTTTATATCTGCATTAAGAGATTGTCTACATGGACCGTATGTGATACCACGCATTAACAGCATTTTACGCCAGCACGCCATACCAAAGTGCTATTAGGATTCACATATATGTAATTTATAGGTTGTTACATCATATGTTTTTAGTATATTTTAGGGGTTTGTTTTTAGAATATTAAATTACATTTACCTAATCGTCCAGTGTTTCCCATATGTGAGTGCCCCTTCATTTTGTATACACTCCATTTTTCCTTCTAGGTCCTGAGGGTAGGACCGGAGGGTGAGCACCTATCCATACGTGATAGGGGAGAGCCGCTGTATTTTATATACATATATTATATATATATATATATATATATATATATATATATATATATATATATATATATATATATATACACACATATATACATACATATACACATACACACACAGTACAGACCAAAAGTTTGGACACACCGTCTCATTCAAAGAGTTTTCAAACAAGTGTGAAACAACTGAAAATATGTCATATTCTAGGTTCTTCAAAGTAGCCACCTTTTGCTTTGATTACTGCTTTGCACACTCTTGGCATTCTCTTGATGAGCTTCAAGAGGTAGTCCCCTGAAATGGTCTTCCAAAAGTCTTGAAGGAGTTCCCAGAGATGCTTAGCACTTGTTGGCCCTTTTGCCTTCACTCTGCGATCCAGCTCACCCCAAACCATCTCGATTGGGTTCAGGTTCGGTGACTGTGGAGGCCAGGTCATCTGGCGAAGCATCCCATCACTCTCCTTCATGGTCAAATAGCCCTTACTTTCAAAGTTTTCCCAATTTTTCGGCTGACTGACTGACCTTCATTTCTTAAAGTAATGATGGCCACTCGTTTTTCTTTACTTCGCTTCTTTTTTCTTGCCATAATACAAATTCTAACAGTCTATTCAGTAGGACTATCAGCTGTGTATCCACCTGACTTCTCCTCAACGCAACTGATGGTCCCAACCCCATTTATAAGGCAAGAAATCCCACATTAAACCTGACAGGGCACACCTGTGAAGTGAAAACCATTTCAGGGGACGACCTCTTGAAGCTCATCAAGAGAATGCCACGAGTGTGCAAAGCAGTAATCAAAGCAAAAGGTGGCTACTTTGAAGAACCTAGAATATGACATATTTTCAGTTGTTTCACACTTGTTTGTTATGTATATAATTCCACATGTGTTAATTCATAGTTTTGATGCCTTCAGTGTGAATCTACAATTTTCATAATCATGAAAATAAAGAAAACTCTTTGAATGAGAAGGTGTGTCCAAACTTTTGGTCTGTACTATATATATATATATATATATATATATATATATATAGATATAGATATAGATATAGATATATACACAAAAGACCCATTACTCAAATATTGTTCACAAATCTGTCTAAATCTGTCTTAGTGAGCACTTCTCATTTGCAGAGATACTCCATCCCATGGCATATCAAGGTGCTGATTAGACAGCATGAATATTGCACAGGTGTACCTTAGACTGCCCACAATGAAAGGCCGCTCTGAAATATGCAGTTTGATCACACAGCACAATGCCACAGATGTCGCAACATTTGAGTGAGCGTGCAGTTGGCATGCGGACTGCAGGAATCTCTACCAGAGCTGTTGCCTGTGCAATAAATGTTCATTTCTCTACCATAAGCCATCTCCAAAGACGTTTCAGAGAATTTGGGAGTACATTCAACCGGCCTGACAGCCGCAGACCACGTGTAACCACACCAGCCCAGAACCTCCACATGCAGCATGTTCACCTCCATGATCGTCTGAGACCAGCCACTCGGACAGCTGCAGCAACAATCGGTTTGCATAACCAAAGAATTTCTGCACAAACTGTTGGAAACAGTCTCAGGGAATCTCATCTGCATGATAGTCGTCCTCATCTTGATCTAGACCTGTCTGCAGTTCGTCGTTGTAACCAACTTGAGTGGGCACATGCTCACATTCGATGGCGTCTGGCACGTTGGAGAGGCGTTCTGTTCACAGATGAGTTCCGGTTTTCACTGTTCAGGGCACATGGCAGGCAGCATGTTTGGCGTTGTGTGGATGAGCGGTTTGCTGAAGTCAACGTTGTGGATCGAGTGGCCCATGGTGGCTGTGGGGTTATGGTATTGGCAGGCGTATGACCGCGAACACAGGTGCATTTAATTGATAGCATTTTGAATGCACAGAGATACCGTGACGAGATCCTGTTGTGCATTTATCCGCGACCATCATCTCATGTTGCAGCATAATAATGCATGGTCCCATATTGCAAGGATCTGTACATAATTCCTGGAAGCTGAAAACATCCCAGTTCTCGCTTGGCCAGCATATTCACCGGACATGTCACCCATTGAGCATGTTTGGGATGCTCTGGATCAGCGTATACGACAGCGAATTCCAGTTCCTGCCAATATTCTGCAACTTCGCACAGCTATTGAAGAGGAGTGGACCAACATTCCACAAGGTGGGATGGTTTACCTCGGCAAAGGAGAAGTGCTCACTAACACAGATTTAGACAGATTTGTGAACAATATTTGAGAGCATTTAGAGCAGTTACACAATTTAAAGTTTCTCTGCCTGAGGAGGTGGTGATGGTGAGTACAATAAAGGAATTCAAGAGGGGCATGGATGTATTTCTGGAGCGTAATAATATTACAGGCTATAGCTACTAGAGAGGGGTCGTTGATCCAGGGAGTTAGTCTGATTGGAGTTGGGAAGGAATTTTTTATTCCCCTAAAGTGGGGAAAATTGGCTTCTACCTCACAGATTTTTTTTTGCCTTCCTCTGGATCAACTTGTAGGATAACAGGCTGAAGTGGATGGACAAATGTCTTGATTTCGACCTTATGTACTATGTAAATACGGATTTACAGATCAAGTTTACCTGGGTCATTGCCATTGCGCTGTTGCACTGGTAGTCACCAAACTTAGATTGCTGACTCGGAGTGACTGCCAATGGTGCATTTACCAATTCAGGAAATGATGCTCTTATAGCCCCGTCAAAAATGTCTCGGAGCTTGACATTGATGTTAATCATGCTTTTTACTGATGGGTCTATTTCTTCCTGAAGACTCTACAACAAAATTGGAAAAAAATAAATTATAAAACAGATTCAGTCATAAATCTCAAATAACTGGTTATGAAGATTCTCTGTATTAATCATGTTACTATTACCTAGATATAACATAGGAGCTCATTATACTGAAATACGCCTATATTAGGCGTATTTCAGGCACAGATGACGGAGCAACTGTTAGTTGCGCCGCTATAAACGACTTCTCACCGATCACACCAGTTCTAAAAAAGTGGGCGTGGCATGGGCAGGGAAGGGCCGGCAGTCTTATTTACCATTTTCTACGCCTGGTTTAAATGTAAGACAGCTCGGAAGCTGTTTTACATTTAAAACTGGCGCTGGATGCACTGAAGTTATGAAAAGGCCTGCACCTCTTCATAACTTCGACGGATCCTCCGCCAGCTACGAGTCTAAAACATCGGTCTTAAAGGGAATCGGTCACCTGGTTTTAGCATATTAAGGTGTTACTACTGCCATGTAGAATAAAATAACTTATTTCTTGCTGTAGTCTTTATTTTGTGTTTCATGGTTTCATTAGCGATAAAATCTACTTTTTATGTTATGCAAATGAGTGTCCAAGGTGCCGAAAGGGGCGTTATTATACTAATCTGGAGCGCAGGAACTCCCCCGTACAGTGCCCGGCCCGCCTTCCTTTAGAGCCCAAGCACGCCTCTTCAAGCATAAGTAACTGCCCACACCTGAACTCTTTGCCACCGCTCCCCTCCACTAAGTGAAATATCGCGCAGGCGCAGTACCGTGGACTGCCTGCACAATGTAGAAGCTTCTGAGGGCAACAGCTTCAAATGTGTCACTGGGCATGCGCCAAGCCCAGTGACAAATTTAAAGCTATTGCCCTAAGGAGCTTCTACATCGCGCAGGCAGTCCGTGGTACTGCGCCTGCGTGAGATTTCACATAGCGGAGGTGGGCAAAAATGAAGACTACAGCAAGAAATAAGGTCTTTTATTGTACATGGCAGTAGTAACACGTTAACATGCTCAAACCAGGTGACAGATTCCCTTTAATAAATGTGCCCCATAGTTTTTAAACTAGAAGGCCCACAGGGGGTGAAGAACCCCTTTAAAGATAAATGATTGAGAATACATATATTCCAGAGATACTCCCCGAAAAATGCAAATATGGTGCCACTTTTTTTTGCATTAGCCAATAGAAGTCTTTCACTCATATCCCAACTGCCATACACACAGTCACATGACCCTTTTCAGGCAATATAATCTTGCAGACCCTTAGTCTCGACATACACATAGTTTTACACCAGGTTTCCATAACCCAGCCATTTTTCTTCACCTTTAAAGGGGCAGGGAGCTGTGGATGACACTGTTAAGGGAGTGGAGTGCTGTTGAGGTCACGGTTAAGGGGGGAGGCTGGTGTGGAGGTCACAGTTAAGGGGACAATCCGTTATGGAGGTCAGTTAAGGGATGGAGAGCTGTAGAGATCACCGTTAAGGTGGCGGGATGTTATGGAGGTCGCATTTTAAAGAAACGGAGCGCTGTGGAGGTCTCTGTTAAGGGGGCGGATTATTGTGGAAATCACTGTTAAGGAGATGGGGTACTGTGGAGGTCACCGTTAAAGGACAGGAGCTGCGGAGGTCCCTGTTAACCACCTCCGGACCGCCTAACGCAGATTCGCGTTCCAGAGGTGGCAGCCCTGCGCAGAGTCACGCATATACGAGTCATCTCGCGCGAGCCGAGACTTCCTGTGAACGCGCGCACACAGGCGCGCGCGCTCACAGGAACGGAAGGTAAGAGAGTTGATCTCCAGCCTGCCAGCGGCGATCGTTCGCTGGCAGGCTGGAGATGTGTTTTTTTTAACCCCTAACAGGTATATTAGACGCTGTTTTGATAACAGCGTCTAATATACCTGCTACCTGGTCCTCTGGTGGTCCCCTTTGTTTGGATCGACCACCAGAGGACACAGGTAGCTCAGTAAAGTAGCACCAAGCACCACTACACTACACTACACCCCCCCCCCGTCACTTATTAACCCCTTATTAGCCCCTGATCACCCCTGATCACCCCATATAGACTCCCTGATCACCCCGCTGTCATTGATTACCCCCCTGTCATTGATCAACCCCCTGTAAAGCTCCATTCAGACGTCCGCATGATTTTTACGGATCCACTGATAGATGGATCGGATCCGCAAAACGCATCCGGACGTCTGAATGAAGTCTTACAGGGGCATGATCAATGACTGTGGTTATCACCCCATATAGACTCCCTGATCACCCCCCTGTCATTGATCAACCCCCTGTAAAGCTCCATTCAGATGTCCGCATGATTTTTACGGATGCACTGATACATGGATCGGATCCGCAAAACGCATACGGACGTCTGAATGAAGCCTTACAGGGGCGTGATCAATGACTGTGGTTATCACCCCATATAGACTCCCTGATCACCCCCCTGTCATTGATTACACCCCTGTCATTGATCAACCCCTGTAAAGCTCCATTCAGATGTCCGCATGATTTTTACGGATCCACTGATAGATGGATCGGATCCGCAAAACGCATACGGACGTCTGAATGAAGCCTTACAGGGGCGTGATCAATGACTGTGGTTATCACCCCATATAGACTCCCTGATCACCCCCCTGTCATTGATTACACCCCTGTCATTGATCAACTCCCTGTAAAGCTCCATTCAGATGTCCGCATGATTTTTACGGATCCACTGATAGATGGATCGGATCCGCAAAACGCATACGGACGTCTGAATGAAGCCTTACAGGGGCGTGATCAATGACTGTGGTTATCACCCCATATAGACTCCCTGATCACCCCCCTGTCATTGATTACACCCCTGTCATTGATCAACCCCCTGTAAAGCTCTATTCAGATGTCCGCATGATTTTTACGGATCCACTGATAGATGGATCGGATCCGCAAAACACATACAGGCGTCTCCCTGGAGCCTTCCAGGGGGGGTGATCAATGACTGTGGTGATCACCCCATATAGACTCCCTGATACCCCCCTGTCATTGATCACCACCCCTGTCATTGATCACTCCCCCTGTCATTGATCACCCCCCCTGTCATTGATCACCCCTCTGTAAGGCTCCATTCAGACATTTTTTTGGCCCAAGTTAGCCGAATAATTTTTTTTTTTTCTTACAAAGTCTCATATTCCACTAACTTGTGTCAAAAAATAAAATCTCACCATACCCCTCACGGAATCCAAATGCGTAAAATTTTTTAGACATTTATATTCCAGACTTCTTCTCACGCTTTAGGGCCCCTAGAATGCCAGGGCAGTATAAATACCCCACATGTGACCCCATTTCGGAAAGAAGACACCCCCACGTATTCCGTGAGGGGCATATTGAGTCCATGAAAGATTGAAATTTTTGTCCCAAGTTAGCGGAACGGGAGACTTTGTGAGAAAAAAATTAAAAATATAAATTTCCGCTAACTTGTGCCAAATAAAAAAAAATTCTATGAACTCGCCATGCCCCTCATTGAATACCTTGGGGTGTCTTCTTTCTAAAATGGGGTCACATGTGGGGTATTTATACTGCCCTGGCATTCTAGGTGCCCCAAAGCGTGAGAAGAAGTCTGGTATCCAAATGTCTAAAAATGCCCTCCTAAAAGGACTTTGGGCACCTTTGCGCATCTAGGCTGCAAAAAAGTGTCACACATCTGGTATCGCCGTACTCAGGAGAAGTTGGGGAATGTGTTTTGGGGTGTCATTTTACATATACCCATGCTGGGTGAGAGAAATATCTTGGCAAAAGACAACTTTTCCCATTTTTTTATACAAAGTTGGCATTTGACCAAGATATTTATCTCACCCAGCATGGGTATATGTAAAATGACACCCCAAAACACATTCCTCAACTTCTCCTGAATACAGAGATACCAGATGTGTGACACTTTTTTGCAGCCTAGGTGGGCAAAGGGGCCCATATTCCAAAGAGCACCTTTCGGATTTCACAGGTCATTTTTTACAGAATTTGATTTCAAACTCCTTACCACACATTTGGGCCCCTAGAATGCCAGGGCAGTATAACTACCCCACAAGTGACCCCATTTTGGAAAGAAGAGACCCCAAGGTATTTCGTGATGGGCATAGTGAGTTCATAGAAGTTTTTATTTTTTGTCACAAGTTAGTGGAATATGAGACTTTGTAAGAAAAAAAAAAATTAAAAATCATCATTTTCCGCTAACTTGTGACAAAAAATAAAAAGTTCTATGAACTCACTATGCCCATCAGCGAATACCTTAGGGTGTGTACTTTCCGAAATGGGGTCATTTGTGGGGTGTTTGTACTGTCTGGCCATTGTAGAACCTCAGGAAACATGACAGGTGCTCAGAAAGTCAGAGCTGCTTCAAAAAGCGGAAATTCACATTTTTGTACCATAGTTTGTAAACGCTATAACTTTTACCCAAAGCATTTTTTTTTTTTACCCAAACATTTTTTTTTTATCAAAGACATGTAGAACAATAAATTTAGAGCAAAATTTATATATGGATGTCGTTTTTTTTGCAAAATTTTACAACTGAAAGTGAAAAATGTCATTTTTTTGCAAAAAAATCGTTAAATTTCAATTAATAACAAAAAAAGTAAAAATGTCAGCAGCAATAAAATACCACCAAATGAAAGCTCTATTAGTGAGAAGAAAAGGAGGTAAAATTCATTTGGGTGGTAAGTTGCACGACCGAGCAATAAACGGTGAAAGTAGTGTAGGTCAGAAGTGTAAAAAGTGGCCTGGTCTTTCAGGGTGTTTAAGCACTGGGGGCTGAGGTGGTTAAAGCAGCGGCGGAATGTGGAAGTCACTGTTAAATGGGCGAGCACTGTGAAAATTACTCTTAAGGGGCAGGGCACTGTGGAGGTCACTGCTAAGGGGTTGGATTATTGTTGAAATCACTGTTAAAGTGGCTGTCCAGGTTCAGAGCTGAACCCGGACATATCCCCATTTTCAGCCCGGCAGCCCCCCTGACTAGAGCATCGGAGCAGTTCATGCTCCGATGCTCTCCTTTGCCCTGCGCTAAATCGCGCAGGGCAAAGGCATTTTGTTTTTTTTAGAGATCCAGTGATGTACCGGGGCTCTCCATGGGGCTGCCAGGAAGCCTGATGACGTCACCGGCACTGATGGGCAGGATTTAGCGCTGCCCTAGCCAGTAAAACGGCTAGGGAAGCGCTAAAGCCCGCCGATCAGAGTCGGTGACGTCACCAAACACACTGCCGGGGTGGAAGTTTACGCCCCGGCTGTGTGTTATTGTAAACAAAAGAGACCTTGCCCCTGGATTTAGCGCAGGGCAAGGGAGCGCATCAGAGCATGAGATGCTCCGATGCTAGCCTCAGGGGGGCTGTCTGGATGAAAATAAGGGTATGTCTGGGTTCGGCTCTGAACCCGGACAACTCCTGTAACCCCTTAGGAAACGGGCTCATTTTCACCTACCCTTTGAGGACCAAGGGACGTATTTGTCCCATGTTTTTAATTGCCTGTATCATCTGATTAAGTCAAAATATTAGTTCTTATCAACAAAATCGATCTAGCTTTTTGCCAGTTATTTCATGAAATGGGTTAGTTACAGCAACTGAAGTGTACGAACTTCAGTTGCTGTAACAAAAAAAAATATGCTTCTTTTGGCCTTCCATTAAAAGTAACCTAAATAGTCACATTTGTCCCGTGTCATAACTCCTCCCCCAAAAATGACAAGTGTGGAAATGGTTTTATTTATTGTTCAAATGCATTCTTAAATGGAAACAAATATAATTATTTTTATATTGATGACGGTAATCTTATGGTCCTCAAAAGGGCCAGGCCATTTTTTGCAAATCTGACCAGTGTCACTTTATGTGGTGATCACTTAAAAACGCTTTGACTTATCCAGGCCATTCTGAGAAAGTTTTTTCGTCACATATTGTACTTCATGACACTAGTAAAATGGAGTAAAAAAAATAAAAATAAATTTTAAATAAAAAAAAAATACCAAATTTACCATAAATTTGGAAAAATTAGAAAATGTCCAAGTTTCAATTTCTCTACTTCTATAATACATAGTAACAACTACAAAATGAGTTATTAATTTACATTCCCCATATGTCTACTTCATGTTTGGTTCATTTTGGGAATATTTAATTTTATTGGGGATGTTACAAGGCTTAGAAGTTTAGAAGCAAATCTTGAAATTTTTCAGAAATAAAAAAAAAAAAACTTTTTAAAAGGACAAGTTCAGGTCTGAAGTCACTTTGTGAGGCTTAAATAATAGAAACCACCCAAAAATGAACCCATTCTAGAAACTACACCCCTCAAGGTATTCAAAACTAATTTTACAAACTTTGTTAACTTTTTAGATGTTCCTAAAGAATTTATGGAAAATAGAGATACAATTTCAAAATTTCACTTTTTTGGCAGATTTTCCATTTTAATATTTTTTTTTCCAGTTACAAAGCAAGGGTTAACAGCCAAAGAAAACACAATATTTATGGCTCCGATTCTGTAGTTTACAGAAATACCCCCATATGTGGTTGTAAACTGCTGTACGCAGAAGGAAAGTAATGCCATAAAGGTTTTTGGAAGCCAGATTTTGCTGGACTGGTTTTTGAACACCATGTCCCATTTTAAGCCCCCCTGATGCACCCCTAGAGTAGAAACTCCCAAAAAGTGACCCCATTTTAGAAACTATGGGATAGGGTGGCAGTTTTGTTAGTACTATTTTAGGGTACATATGATTTTTGGTTGCTCTAGATTACACTTTTTGTGAGGCAAAGTAACAAGAAATAGCTGTTTTGGCACTGTTTTTATTTTTTGTTATTTACAACATTCATCTGACAGGTTAGATCATATGGTACTTTTATAGAGCAGGTTGTCACGCGACAATACCAAATATGGTTGTTTTTTGGCTGTTTGTTTCAGTTTTACATAAAGCATTTTTTTTTATGACTCTTTAGTGTTCCTACACTCTATAATCCATACTTTTATTTATTTTTTGGGCGACTGTCTTGTGTAGGGGCTCATTTTTGATCGCTTGCGATTACACTTTTTGTGATATATGGTGACAAAAAATTGCTTTTTTTACACCGTTTTTATTTTTTACGGCATTCACCTGAGGGGTTAGGTCATGTCATATTTTTATAAAGCAGGTTATTACGGACGCGCCGATAACTAATATGTATACTTTTTTTTTATTTATGTAAGTTTAACACAATGATTACATTTTTTAACCAAAAAAATATATATCATGTTTTAGTGTTTCCATAGTCTGAGAGCCATAGTTTTTTCATTTTTTGGGCGATTATCTTAGGTAGGGTCTTAATTTTCGCGGGATGAGATGATGACTTGATTAGGAGTTAGGTCATGTGATATTTTTATACAGCAGGTTATTACGGACGCAGCGATACCTAATATGTATACTTTTTTAAATTTACTTAAGGGCTTCTGTCACCCCCCAAACAGCAATTTTCAGTATTGGACTTAATATAATTGCTAATGTACGCAGAGTCCATATATACTCATCTTACCTCTGGCTGCGCTTTAAATTCTTTAAAAAAAGTACTTTTGTGATATGCAAATTTCTTCACTACCAGCAAGCTGGGCGGTTACGTGCTGGTAGCCGCCGCATCCTCGGTCTAAAAAAACGCCCCCTCCTCCACTTGATTGACAGGGCCAGCAAGCGCTCTCCTCCTTCCGCTGGCCCTGTCTGCAGCTGAAATCCCGCGCCTGTGCAGTACCGGTCCTCATTCGGCGCAGGCGCTCTGAGAGAAGGACGCTCGCTTGGCTGCTCCTTCCTCAGTGCGCCTGCGCCAATGACGTCAGCCCTACACCTGGAAGAGAAGACGCCGGCATCGCTGGTAAGGAGGCAGAGAGTTTGGCGACGTCGCTGGATTCTTGATTCAGGTAAGTATTTGCCTAATAAGCATGCAGCCACTACAACCACCAACGAAATTGGGTGCCATTATTTTACAAAAAGTATATTTAGACACACTATACCACCAAAGCTTATAAATAATGTACCCATAATTAATAAAAATAGATATATAGATATATATACACTCACCTAAAGAATTATTAGGAACACCTGTTCTATTTCTCATTAATGCAATTATCTAGTCAACCAATCACATGGAAGTTGCTTCAATGCATTTAGGGGTGTGGTCCTGGTCAAGACAATCTCCTGAACTCCAAACTGAATGTCAGAATGGGAAAGAAAGGTGATTTAAGCAATTTTGAGCGTGGCATGGTTGTTGGTGCCAGACGGGCCGGTCTGAGTATTTCACAATCTGCTCAGTTACTGGGATTTTCACGCACAACCATTTCTAGGTTTTACAAATAATGGTGTGAAAAGGGAAAAACATCCAGTATGCGCCAGTCCTGTGGGCAAAAATGCCTTGTGGATGCTAGAGGTCAGAGGAGAATGGGCCGACTGATTCAAGCTGATAGAAGAGCAACGTTGACTAAAATAACCACTCGTTACAACCGAGGTATGCAGCAAAGAATTTGTGAAGCCACAACACGCACAACCTTGAAGCGGATGGGCTACAACAGCAGAAGACCCCACCGGGTACCACTCATCTTCACTACAAATAGGAAAAAGAGGCTACAATTTGCACGAGCTCACAAAAATTGGACTGTTGAAGACTGGAAAAATGTTGCCTGGTCTGATGAGTCTCGATTTCTGTTGAGACATTAAAATGGTAGAGTCCAAATTTGGCATAAACAGAATGAGAACATGTATCCATCATGCCTTGTTACCACTGTGCAGGCTGGTGGTGGTGGTGGTGTAATGGTGTGGGGGATGTTTTCTGGGCACACTTTAGGCCCCTTAGTGCCAATTGGGCATTGTTTAAATGCCACGGGCTACCTGACTGAGCATTGTTTCTGACCATGTGCATCCCTTCATGACCACCATGTACCCATCCTCTGATGGCTACTTCCAGCAGGATAATGCACCATGTCACAAAGCTGGAATCATTTCAAATTGGTTTCTTGAACATGACAATGAGTTCACTGTACTAAAATGGCCCCCACAGTCACCAGATCTCAACCCAATAGAAGCGTCTTTGGGATGTGGTGGAACGGGAGCTTCGTGCCCTGGATGTGCATCCCTCAAATCTCCTTCAACTGCAAGATGCTATCCTATCAATATGGGCCCAAATTTCTAAAGAATGCTATCAGCACCTTGTGGAATCAATGCCACGTAGAATTAAGGCAGTTCTGAAGGCAAAAGGGGATCCAACACCGTATTAGTATGGTGTTCCTAATAATTCTTTAGGTGAGTGTATATACATACAACTCAAACAAATTATATATATATATATATATATATATATATATATATATATATATATATATATGTAGATTCACACTGAAGGCATCAAAACTATGAATTAACACATGTGGAATTATATACATAACAAACAAGTGTGAAACAACTGAAAATATGTCATATTCTAGGTTCTTCAAAGTAGCCACCTTTTGCTTTGATTACTGCTTTGCACACTCTTGGCATTCTCTTGATGAGCTTCAAGAGGTAGTCCCCTGAAATGGTTTTCACTTCACAGGTGTGCCCTGTCAGGTTTAATAAGTGGGATTTCTTGCCTTATAAATGGGGTTGGGACCATCAGTTGCGTTGAGGAGAAGTCAGGTGGATACACAGCTGATAGTCCTACTGAATAGACTGTTAGAATTTGTATTATGGCAAGAAAAAAGCAGCTAAGTAAAGAAAAACGAGTGGCCATCATTACTTTAAGAAATGAAGGTCAGTCAGTCAGCCGAAAAATTGGGAAAACTTTGAAAGTAAGGGCTAATTGACCATGAAGGAGAGTGATGGGGTGCTGGCCTCCACAGTCACCGGACCTGAACCCAATCGAGATGGTTTGGGGTGAGCTGGACCGCAAAGTAAAGGCAAAAGGGCCAACAAGTGCTAAGCATCTCTGGGAACTCCTTCAAGATTGTTGGAAGACCATTTCAGGGGACTACCTCTTGAAGCTCATCAAGAGAATGCCAAGAGTGTGCAAAGCAGTAATCAAAGCAAAAGGTGGCTACTTTGAAGAACCTAGAATATGACATATTTTCAGTTGTTTCACACTTGTTTGTTATGTATATAATTCCACATGTGTTAATTTATAGTTTTGATGCCGTCATAGTCATGAAATGCTGGCGGTTCTTTCACTATAGTGGTAGCATGAGACTGAGTCTACAACCCACACAAGTGGCTCAGGTAGTGCAGCTTATCCAGGATGGCACATCAATGCAAGCTGTGGCAAGAAGGTTTGCTGTGTCTGTCAGCGTAGTGTCCAGAGCATGGAGGCGCTAGCAGGAGACAGGCCAGTACATCAGGAGACGTGGAGGTGGCCGTAGGAGGGCAACAACCCAGCAGCAGGACCGCCACCTCCGCCTTTATGCAAGGAGGAAAAGGAGGAGCACTGCCAGAGCCCTGCAAAATGACCTCCAGCAGGCCACAAATGTGCATGTGTCTGCTCAAACGGTCAGAAACAGACTCCATGAGGGTGATATGAGGGCCCGACGTCCACAGGTGGGGGTTGTGCTTACAGCCCGAAACCGTGCAGGACGTTTGGCATTTGCCAAAGAACACCAAGATTGGCAAATTCGCCACTGGCGCCCTGTGCTCTTCACAGATGAAAGCAGGTTCACACTGAGCACATGTGACAGACGTGACAGAGTCTGGAGACGCCGTGGAGAACTTCTGCTGCCTGCAACATCCTCGAACATGACCGGTTTGGCATTGGGTCAGTAATCGTGTGGGGTGGCATTTCTTTGGAGGGCCGCACAGCCCTCCATGTGCTCGCCAGAGGTAGCCTGACTGCCATTAGGTACCGAGATGAGATCCTCAGACCCCTTGTGAGACCATATGCTGGTGCGGTTGGCCTTGGGTTCCTCCTAATGCAAGAGAATGCTAGACCTCATGTGGCTGGAGTGTGTCAGCAGTTCCTGCAAGACGAAGGCATTGATGCTATGGACTGGCTCGCCCGTTTCCCAGACCTGAATCCAATTGAGCACATCTGGGACATCATGTCTCGCTCTATCCACCAACGTCACGTTGCACCACAGACTGTCCAGGAGTTGGCAGATGCTTTAGTCTAGGTCTGGGAGGAGATCCCTCAGGACACCGTCCGCCACCTCATCAGGAGCATGCACAGGCGTTGTAGGGAGGTCATACAGGCACGTGGAGGCCACACACACTACTGAGCCTCATTTTGACTTGTTTTAAGGACATTACATAAAAGTTGGATCAGCCTGTAGTGTGTTTTTCCACTTTAATTTTGAGTGCGACTCCAAATCCAGACCTCCATGGGTGGAAAAATTTGATTTCCATTTTTTTATTTTTGTGTGATTTTGTTGTCAGCACATTCAACTATGTAAAGAACAAAGTATTTCAGAAGAATATTTAATTAACTCAGATCTAGGATGTGTTATTTTTGTGAGCAGTGTAATTATATATATCTATATAGCCTTTATGCCATTACCCCCCATTATCAGCCTTTATGCCTCATTAGCCCCATTATGCATCATTAGCCCCCATTATACCTCTCATTAGCCCTTATATGCCTCATTAGCCCCCATATGCCTCATTAGCCCCCATATGCCTTATTAGCCCCTATATGCCTTATTAGCCCCTATATGCCTTATTAGCCGCCATATGCCTCATTAGCCTCCATTATGCCCCCGGCAGCCTCATTTTTTATAAAATACCTATATAACACCTATATTTATTAATTATGGGTATATTATTTATAAGCGTTGGTGGTATAGTGTGTCTAAATATACTTTTTGTAAAATAATGGCACCCCATTTACTTGGTAATCAAGCATCTAGCGACATCACCGGACTCTCCGCCTCCTTACCAGCAATGCCAGCGTCTTCTCTTCCGGGTGTAGGGCTGACGTCATCGGCGCAGGCGCACTGAGGAAGGAGCAGCCAAGCGAGTGTCCTTCTCTCAGAGCGTCTGCGGTGAATGAGGACCGGTACGGCACAGGCGCAGGATTTCAGCTGCAGACAGGGCCAGCGGAAGGAGGAGAGCGCTCGCTGGCCCTGTCAATCAAGTGGAGGAGGGGGCGTTTTATTAGACCGAGGATGCGGCGGATACCAGCAAGTAACCGCCCAACTTGCTGGTAGTGAAGAAATTTGCATATCACAAAAGTACTATTTTTAAAGAATTTAAAGCACAGCCAGAGGTAAGAGGAGTATATATGGACTCTGCGTACATTAGCAATTATATTAAGTCCAATACTGAAAATTGCTGTTTGGGGGGGTGACAGAAGCCCTTTAAGTTTTGCACAATCACAGCTTTTTTAAAACAAAAAAAATGATTTTTTTTAGTGTCTCCATTTTCTGAGCTGAGTTTTTTTATTTTTTGGGCGATTTTCTTAGGTAGGGGCTCATTTTTGGCGGGATGAGGTGACTGTTAAATTGATACTATTTTGGTGGGCATACACCTTTTTGATCACTTCCTGTTGTACCTTTAGTGATGTAAGGTGACAAAAAAATTGTTTATTTAGCAGTTTTTATTTTTTATTTTTTACAGTGTTCATCTGAGGGGTTAGGTCATGTGATATGTTTATAGAGCCAGTCCATACGGACGCGGCGATACCTATATGTCAATTTATTTCTTTTACTTTATTTGGGGGAAATGACTTTTTTACTTGAAACAACATTTTTTGGGGGGAAAACTTTATTATTTCAACTTTATTTTTTCACTTTATTTTTGGTCCCACTTTGGGGGTCTGATCCCCTTTACAAAGCATTCCAATACTTCTGTATTCGAATGCATTGGCTGTATGAGTAATACAGTGTGTACTCCTACAGCTTCCTGCCTGTGAGATCCAGGGGGCTGGATCTCACAGGCTCTTCACTGGAAGGCAGCCCCGATGCCCCTAACGAAGGCACAGCAGCACGGGTACCCGATGGCACCGCAAACCGCAAGTCTGAATTGACAGGACACCCGACCCCCCCACGCGTCATATGTCCCCAACAGGTTAAGGAGATGGGGTACTGTGTAGGCCACTGTTAAAGGGACGAGTGCTGTGGAGGTAACTGTTAAGGAAGTAGGGTACTGTGGAAGTCAGTTAAATGGGCAAGCACTGTGAAGGTTACTGTTAAGGGGCAGGGCATTGTGAATGTCTCTGTTAAGGGAGCGGACTGCTGTGGAGTTCACTGTTAAGGCAGTAGGGTACTGTGGAAGACAGTATTGTGTCAGAAAATTATGTTGAAATTGTGTTACAAGGAGTTATAATTAGTTTTTGTGCGCGGAGGTGCTGAGGTTTTTGGAAATAAAGGTTTTCCCTGGTCCTTCCTCAGCAAACCAGACAGGGACTTTCTTGAGCTAACCGCAAATGTCTGTACATAACATGTGATCAATACTTTTGCTGAAAATATAATTGTAGTATAAAAAGTATGTATTGTGTCTTATATGTCAGACTTCACTTTAATGGCACCTTCATCTGTGTTGGTCTCCATGCCGTCAAGTAAAAAGAACTTCAGATGACCCTTATTCTGACTTTATAGTAGAAAAATTTCCATAACAACTTGGTCCTTCGAGCCGGAATCCAACATCCTCTATCTTTATTCAGAAGTGGCTGAAAACTGTGCACGGGGAAGTCTCAGATTTCTAGCGTCAAAAGACCTCTAGCTTAATTGCCGTTAAACCTGGACTGAGCTGAGGTGACGAATTCGTAGATATAGGATTCACAGCTAGGACAATTACCCGACAAAGGGTGTAATCATTGAGGTAATATAATTATCAAAATTCACAGACTATCCCTCATAAAACATAACCTTTATTAAGATCTATATCAGAGGTTCTCAACCTTTTCTGGTTGTGAAAAAGTATTGCGATGCTCAATACCACGCGGAAAAAAAAAAAAACACCAAAAAAAGCTGCGTGCATTTCGCATTTTATGAAAAGTTCGGCCCATAACAGAACAGTCCTATTCTATTTTTTGGGGTAACATGGTGACTAAAAAATGGCGAATCGCATGATTTTTATTTGTTTATTTCTTTTACGGCGCTCACCGCATAGGAGATATTTTTTTATAATTTTATAGTTTGGACTTTTCGGACGCAGCGCTATGTAATATGTTTATTTATTGTTTATATATTTTCTATGTAAAATTGGGAAAGGGGGGATTTAAACTTATTAGGCCTCTTTCAGACGGGCGTCACGTTTTGGCTCCGGATGCGTCCCAGGTGCATTGCGGCAAACCCCCGCGGGTAGGTACGCAATTGCAGTCAGTTTTGACTGCGATTGCGTTCCGTTCAGGTTTTTATCGCGTGGGTGCAATGTGTTTTGCACGCGCATGATAAAAAACTGACTGTGGTACCCAGACCCAAACTTCTTCACTGAAGTTCAGGTTTGGGTTCAAGGTTGTGTAGATGTAATTCTTTTCCCTTCTAACATGGTTATAAGGGAAAATAATAGCATTCTTAAAACAGAATGCATAGTACAATAGGGCTGGAGGGGTTAAAAAAAATAAAAATAAAAATTAACTCACCTTAATCCACTTGTTCGCGCAGCCCGGCTTCTCTTCTGTCTTCATCTGTGAGGAAAAGGACCTGTGGTGACGTCACTGCACTCATCACATGGTCCATCACATGATAAATCACCATGGTAATAGACCATGTTATGAGCTCAGCTCAGTGACATCACCACAGGTCCTTTGACAGGTCCTGAATAAAGAACAGGAGACCGGCAGCTACGCTATCAATTGAGGCGAGTTAATTTATTTGTTTTTAACACTCATTGGCACTGCGCCTCCAATGTTTATTATACTGGGGTGTTGGAGGGGAAGGGGGGGCGCACTGCGCCACCAATGAAGTTAACTGACCTGTTAATACAAATACAGGAGGCGAGTGCCGTTATCAAATAGCCGGCACCCGACCTCTATGACGCACCTGAGGGGTTAACTGCAGCGAATCGAAGCTCCCTGTCATAGAGGTCGGGTGCCGGCTATTTGATTCCGGCACCCGCCTCCTGTATTTGTATTAACAGGTCAATTATCTTCATTGGTGGCGCAGTGGCCACCGCCCCTCCACTCCTCCTCCCGTCTCTATTCTTATTGGATGCGGCGGCACAGGGGGGAGGGAAAGACTCCTTCTCCACTGCGCTGCTGAGAAGAACTTCGGCCGCTGTATTCAACTGCAAAGCTGCGGCAGCGGCTCTAGTCGCAAATGGCAACAAGACTAAAAAGTCTTGTCGCCATTTGTAAATTCTAAGTCACATTGGCTACCATTTTGGTCGCCATCTGGAGCCCTGTTGGGGGCCACACAGAATGGTATCAAGGGCCGCAGGTTGTGCACCCCTGATCTATATCATATAAAACATCCCAAAATAACAACTTAACAGCTTTATCACGGTCAAATATGATTTGGTCCACAGTCTTGTCGGTAAGGGTAAAGATAATGTAGATCTCGGCACTCTCCCTATATCTGACCCTTTGACTATAGACCCTGCCTACAGTGACGGAATAGCTGCTCCGATAGGGGCTGATGGGATATATGTGACTCCATTTTGTCTTATTTAGCCACGTGTATTATATTTGGTTAGTGCACTACAAAACCTCCCTCCCCCCTATGGAATGTGAGACACTTCCTTAAACTGTTTCATGGAATCCATACAGTTTGAAAGTATGAACAGCCTTCTAGCCATAAAAGGACATCTCGTTCAACTGTATGCTAGCCTATGTGTATATACCTGATTGGTCAAATGCTGTTACTATGAGTCAGCTATTATGTTAAAGCAGAAGTTTATGTGTGACCATACTATTGGTCAAATACTAATGCTAACATATGATTGGATGTAAAGGAAGCTCAACCCCCTCTTTTAAAACTGTTTGCCAGCTGTGAATAAACCAGAATGGGTTAGAACTACACACTCTTCAGTGTTATCTTATTCATTCTCCTGGTACCAGTTAGGGTTAATTCAAGCTGATCACCGAAATCTGAAGACAGGGACAAGTTAGGTAAAAGAGAGTAAATTCTCCTAACAGGGGCGATCCTGTTTCAGGAACCTCCTGAATTCCCTAGGACGGCCCTGATTTGGGATGGAGCCTATTATGGAGATGACCCATCACTAAATAAATGACCAAACTACCATAAGTACATAAAAATAATAAACAATAATGTGCAATTGTGAGAAACCACAATGTGAAAACACCAATAATATATACAAGAAATATACGTAACTCAAGCTCTATTGGCACAACCACATAATCTGAGTTGTCCGTACATCTATGGTTGTGATAGTTAATTCAGATACAAAATCTCTTAGTATCTGGTCCCAAGTTCCAACGCGTTTCGCCCTGCTCAGTCTAGGGCTCCTCAGGGGACAATAAAACAGTACACCGCAATCAGTGTCACCAACACAAGTTTAACACAGGCCTAGTATGTGGTTAATTAATTATGTACTAGAAGTCATAACATTGACAATATAAGCTGGATACATACTGAATACATATCTAGGTCCAACTATATAGGTTAAATGCGAGCTGAATACATATCTAGGTCAAACTGATTCAGATTGAATACATATTATATAGGCTGATTACATGCGGATTACATATCAAGGTCAGGCTGATAAAAGTTTAATCAAGACCTACTACACCAAATATCTTCACAATAACCTGATTAATTGTTGATTATCAGTATAAGTTACAAAGATCAAGCTGACTTCAACTCTACTCCCTAAGATAGAAGAGGTATGATTCCCACTCCAACGTGATCAAATATGTGACTGGTTGAAACCCAGTATACTCTCTGAGCTGATTATATGCTAATTATAAATATCAAGCTAGTCACATATGTATCTTACTTCCTCAAATTTAAGGAGTCAGGGCCAGGTCTAGTAATCATCTGATAGAAACATAAAGCTAATGCCAAATATCAAAAGATGATGCACAGAACTTATCATGGGGTGTTTCCCCAAAGTACAAAACGTCTTGCAACTACAACACAATAGTGGCACATATGGCGTTAACGTGTAAATGCATATTATAGTTAGATACAGTTCACCGTGCAGGTGTCATTAAGCAAAAAATGATCGATCCACAATGTGAATATATAGTATGATAATTAAGTACGCCCACACTGTGATCGATACTCGGGAGAAACCGCTATTTATATAACGCCAATGCCATTAAGCAAATATATGATGCTAGTCACGGTCATCACGGCCGGTTACTTGCGTGCCGCCAAGGATGAATACTTGTTGTTACAGAAGGAGACCTTAACAGCAAATGTCCATCATTGTGTAGTAGCGATAGTGCCGGCGTGCAAGATAGAGTGAAGGGCGGGTCTGATTATGGGTACAGCTATTTAAATCTTGTGCCAGTACGCGAATAGAGGTCACGTGACTCGCTCTTAATCAAGCCAAGTAGCGAAAGACTTTCTGATCTGGTGATCAAAAGCCACAAGACCAAGCTCCAGATCACATGACCGGAGAATTTGCATCATGGATACCATGACACATTGACGAATATAAAACACCCGGTCTAAGAGATCATGCTGTTAGAGGGCAAATCAGACAAGGAGGAGGATTATAGCAGCCTGCACATCTTTTATATATCAACAATACAGTAGTTAGATTGATATTATCAAATCCATAATGGGATATCAGTAATTTTAATTATTAGATTGTTGTCACGGATGGTGTACAGGAAACAAGACAATACAATATAAACAATGTCTCTCTGGATCCACAACTAAGGAACAAAGGGAGACCCCTGCAATAGACCTGCCGCTCTCCCTCACTGCTCAGCCTATGCGAACACCCCAAAGGTGGATGGGCGCATATCCACGTTCCTCGGCTATCTATTACCTGAAGACCCTACAATAGTGAGGGGACACGACCACCGGCTCCCTACACTGACACGGAGGGAGTCAGGGTCACCTGGATCCAGAAAAGACAAAATCATAAATACATAAACAGCACTTATCTTGCAGACGAGTGACGACTGAGAACTGGAAACAGCATGCACACACAGTCCAGGAAGTTGTATCAGCCGCACACTACTGCATTATGGGGAGGAATTTAAAGGGTAGCAATTAGTCCAACAGCATGACAGCTGAGATAGACTAACGAGATGAGAAACTAAACCAAAACAAAGAAATTCAAGGAGGAGGATCTGAGAAGCTCCTGTGAGCGCTTCTCAGCTGTCTGGCTGTGACAGTACCCCTCCCTCTAGGAGTGGACTCCGGACACTCAGAGCCCACCTTCTCAGGATGGGACCTATGGAAGGCCCTGATGAGACGAGAGGCCTTAATGTCTGTCACTGGGACCCACATCCTCTCCTCAGGACCATAACCCTCCCAATGAACGAGGTATTGGAGGGAACCGCGGACAAGACGAGAATCCACAATCCTAGAGACCTGAAATTCAAGATTTCCATCAACCATAATCGGAGGAGGAGGCAAAGGCGAGGGTACAATAGGTTGAACATAAGGTTTCAATAAGGACTTATGAAAAACATTATGGATCTTCCAAGTCTGAGGAAGATCAAGACGGTAGGCAACAGGATTGATGACAGACAGGATCTTGTAAGGCCCAATAAACCTAGGACCCAACTTCCAGGAGGGAACCTTCAATTTGATATTCTTGGTAGACAACCACACCAGATCACCAACATTCAGGTCCGGACCAGGCACACGTCTCTTATCCGCCACACGCTTATATCTCTCACTCATGCTCTTTAGATTATCCTGAATCTTTTGCCAAATAGATGACAAAGACGAGGAGAATCTGTCCTCATCAGGCAAACCAGAAGAGCCCTCTCCCGAGAAAGTCCCAAACTGCGGATGGAACCCATATGCACCAAAAAATGGTGACTTATCAGAGGACTCCTGACGACGGTTATTTAAAGCAAACTCAGCAAGGGACAAAAAAGAACACCAATCCTCCTGATTCTCCGCCACAAAACAGCGCAGATATGTCTCCAGATTCTGATTGACGCGCTCTGTCTGGCCATTCGACTGCGGATGGAAAGCAGAAGAGAATGACAACCGAACCCCCAAGCGAGAACAGAAAGCCTTCCAGAATCTGGAAACAAACTGCGTGCCCCTATCAGAGACTATGTCTGAAGGAATCCCATGCAATTTGACAATGTGGTCAATAAATGCCTGCGCCAGCGTCTTAGCATTGGGCAAACCAGGAAAAGGGATAAAATGCACCATTTTGCTAAAACGGTCCACCACCACCAGAATCACAGACTTCCCCGAGGAACGAGGCAAGTCCGTTATGAAGTCCATGGACAGATGTGTCCAAGGACGGGAAGGAATGGGCAAAGGAAGGAGAGGACCTGATGGCCGTGAATGAGGGACCTTGGCACGAGCGCAAGTCTCGCAAGCTGCCACAAAACCCTCAACAGACTTACGAAGCGCAGGCCACCAGAATCTCCGAGCGATGAGATCCAGTGTGGCTCTTGCCCCCGGGTGCCCAGCAAGGACCGTGTCGTGGTGTTCTTTAAAAATCTTGTGTCTCAAAGCGAGAGGCACAAACAACCTCCCAGGAGGACAAAGATCAGGAGCTTCTGACTGGGCTGCCTGCACCTCTGCCTCCAATTCAGGAAAAAGAGCAGAGACCACCACACCTTCAGCCAAAATGGGACCCGGGTCTTCAAAATTCCCACCTCCCGGAAAACAACGTGACAGGGCATCTGTCTTCACATTCTTAACCCCAGGGCGGAACGTAACAACAAAATTAAACCTTGAAAAGAACAAAGACCATCTGGCCTGTCTCGGGTTCAGACGCTTGGCTGACTCCAAGTAGGCCAGATTTTTATGGTCAGTAAACACGGTAATAGGGTGTCTGGCTCCCTCTAGCCAATGGCGCCATTCCTCAAAAGCCAACTTGATGGCCAACAATTCCCTATCTCCCACATCATAATTTCTCTCTGCGGAGGAGAGTTTCTTTGAGAAAAAGGCACACGGTTGCCATTTGGCAGGAGAGGAACCCTGAGACAAGACTGCACCCACCCCTACCTCAGAAGCATCAACCTCAACTATGAAGGGTAACGAAATATCAGGTTGTACTAGGATGGGAGCGGAAGCAAAACTCTCCTTGATATTAGAAAAGGCCTTACGCGCCTCTACCGACCAGGAAGAAAAATCTACCCCCTTTCTGGTCATATCAGTGAGTGGTTTAACAACAGAGGAATAATTCAAAATAAATTTCCTGTAATAATTGGCAAAGCCCAAAAAACGCATCAGCGCCTTCTGATTCTCAGGAAGCTCCCACTCAAGCACAGCGCGGACCTTCTCGGGGTCCATGCGAAAACCAGAAGCGGAGACAAGAAACCCCAGAAATTGGATTTCTGGAACCGCAAACACACATTTTTCCAGTTTCGCGTATAATTTATTCTCCCGCAGGATGAGCAAGACCTGACGTAAGTGTTCCTTATGAGTCTTGAAATCAGGAGAAAAAATCAAAATGTCATCCAAATACACTAATACAAATTTTCCCATTAAATGATAAAAAATGCTGTTGACGAAATGCTGAAAAAACGGCTGGGGCATTCTTCAAACCAAAAGGCATAACCAAATTCTCAAAATGGCCCTCAGGGGTATTGAAAGCCGTCTTCCATTCGTCTCCTTCTCTGACCCTAACCAGGTTGTATGCCCCTCTTAGGTCTAATTTGGAAAAGACTTTAGCCCCAACAACCTGGTTAAACAGGTCCGGGATCAGAGGAAGCGGATAAGGATCACGAATAGTGATACTGTTCAGCTCCCTGAAATCCAGACAAGGTCTTAAAGAACCATCTTTTTTCTTAACAAAGAAAAAACCAGCGGCAACAGGTGACTTCGAGGGTCGTATGTGTCCTTTTCTCAGACTCTCAGAGATATAAGCCCGCATAGCGACCCTCTCAGGTTGGGAGAGATTGTATAAACGAGATTTAGGCAGCTTGGCGCCTGGGATGAGATTAATAGGGCAATCATACTCCCTGTGCGGAGGCAAACCCTGAACTCCACTCTCAGAGAAGACATCCAAAAATTCAGAGAGGAAAGGTGGTACAGTCTTAGTAGAAACCTCAGAAACAGATGTTATGAGGCAATTCTCTCTGCAAAAGTTACTCCAACCATTTATTTGCCTCGCTTGCCAATCAATGGTGGGGTTATGTTTAGTGAGCCAGGGTAGCCCCAACACTAGAGGAGTAGGCAAACCGCTAAGGACGAAACATGACACATCCTCAACATGAGTATCACTCACAATTAAACGGATATTGTGAACTATGCCCTTTAATGATTTCTGAGAAAGTGGAGCTGAATCAATAGCAAAAACAGGAATATCTTTTCCCAAAGTGCATACCTGGAAACCATGAGTTATTGCAAATTGATTATCAATGAGGTTGACAGCTGCTCCACTATCCACAAAAATCTCACAAAAAATGCTCTTGCTCTCTAGCGCCACCATAGCAGGCAGGACAAAACGGGAACTACAAGCAAATGGAAAACCTTCAATTTCCGCCTCAACCCTGCCAATAGTAACAGACTGAACATTTTTAAAAGATTTTTTCCTTTTAGTCTCTTTATTACTCCCAGAAAACTGCCTGAATCTCTTAGAGGGACAAACATTTGCCAGATGATTTATACCTCCACAACAAAAACAAACCCTCCCCTGCGGGCTGAATCTTCTATTGTCAGAGGCAATCAACCCCAGCTGCATGGACTCCTGCTCAGAAGGGGCTGACAGCGACTGAGACCCCTGTGCACAGAATGAGACCGCTGCACTGTCCCGGGACTGAGTATGACAGGAAGGAGAGATCTCTCCTCTCTCTCTAAGACGCCTGTCAATACGAACAGCCTGAGACATAGCAGAATCCAAGGAGGTAGGTCTTTCATGAAAGGCAAATGCATCTTTCAATCCCTCTGAAAGACCATAGCAAAATTGACTTCGGAGTGCAGCATCATTCCAACCCGTATCTGCTGCCCATCTCCGAAATTCTGAACAGTATATCTCTGCGGATTGTTCACCCTGGCATAACAGACGTAGTCTAGACTCAGCCAGAGCAATACGATCTGGATCATCATATATCTGACCCAGGGCTAAAAAGAATTCATCCACTGAACAGAGGGGCCGTGCCCCCTCCGGCAGCGAAAAGGCCCAGGACTGAGCGTTACCCCTGAGCAGCGATATAATGATCCCCACCCTCCGTTCTTCATCACCAGAATAATGGGGAAGAAGGCGAAAATGGAGTTTGCAAGCCTCTCTAAAACGCACAAAATTCTCACTACCCCCGGAGAACGTATCCGGGAGCGAGATCTTAGGCTCAGCACAAACTCCATGAACGCAAGCTGAACCGGTCACTTGAAACTGAGAAAAAGTCTTACGGAGATCAGCTACCTCCAAAGCAAGACCCTGAAAGCGTTCAGCCAAAAGTGAAACCGGATCCATGCTTGAGACGGTTTTGGCGGCTGATAATGTCACGGATGGTGTACAGGAAACAAGACAATACCATATAAACAATGTCTCTCTGAATCCACAACTAAGGAACAAAGGGAGACCCCTGCAATAGACCTGCCGCTCTCCCTCACTGCTCAGCCTATGCGAACACCCCAAAGTTGGATGGGCGCATATCCACGTTCCTCGGCTATCTATTACCTGAAGACCCTACAATAGTGAGGGGACACGACCACCGGCTCCCTACACTGACACGGAGGGAGTCAGGGTCACCTGGATCCAGAAAAGACAAAATCATAAATACATAAACAGCACTTATCTTGCAGACGAGTGACGACTGAGAACTGGAAACAGCATGCACACACAGTCCAGGAAGTTGTATCAGCCGCACACTACTGCATTATGGGGAGGAATTTAAAGGGTAGCAATTAGTCCAACAGCATGACAGCTGAGATAGACTAACGAGATGAGAAACTAAACCAAAACAAAGAAATTCAAGGAGGAGGATCTGAGAAGCTCCTGTGAGCGCTTCTCAGCTGTCTGGCTGTGACAATTGTTTAGAAAGGGGAGAAGTTTTTAGGATATACAATAAAATTTACTGCATGAAATAGCATTACATTAATATTAGTTTCATTAGAACAAGTAGGCTGTTTACTTGTCACGGAACCATGAACCAGACGTACAACAAGAGATAAGTGAAAATAAGAAGGCTTTATTGAAAATAAAGCTGTAAAGCAAAAGTCCAAACGAATGGTGAAACCGAAGCAGAGTCTTTGAGAGGCCAGAGATCAGGAACCAGCAGGGTAGTCAGACGAAGCCAGGATCAGGAACCAGCAGGGTAGTCAGACGAAACCAGGATCAGGAACCAGAAGCAGCAGCAGTCTTAGAAGCATGTGAACACAGGAGGACCAAGCAAGGAACTGAAGCCACAGACCTCCTATATATATGAGCTAGGCATCCAGCTCCTCCCAGTGGGAAGGAGGAGCCGCAGGGTGGAAGGCTACAAGAAACCCAGAAACCAAGATGGCCGCCAGCACATGTCAAACGAAGGAGAACAGCAAGAAGGTAAGACCATGACAGTACCTCCCCCTCAAGGGCCCCTCCTCCGCGGAGCAAAAAACGGTTTTTGAGGGAAGCGTGCGTGGAAGGCTCGGAGCAAGGCAGGAGCATGGACATCTGCGGAGGGAACCCAGGAACGCTCCTCTGGACCATAACCACGCCAATGGACCAAAAACTGCACCCGACCGCGGACCAGGCGTGAGTCCAGGATATTGCTCACCTCATACTCCTCATGATTGCCCACTCGGACCGGACGAGGCCGAGGAACCGAGGAAGTGAAACGATTACACACCAGTGGCTTCAACAGGGAGACATGAAACACGTTAGAGATCCGCATGCCAGGAGGAAGCGCAAGGGCATAGGCTACCGGGTTTACCCTGCGAAGCACTCGGAAGGGACCAACAAAGCGAGGCGCCAGCTTGGGAGTGGGCACTCGAAGGTTGAGGTTGCGGGTGGACAACCATACACGGTCTCTGACCTGGTAGGAAGGAGCAGGCGCTCGTCTGCGATCAGCCTGGAGTCTCTGGCGCTGCGCAGAGGCCTCAAGGGACCTCTGGATCTGTACCCAAGAAGCACGTAGGACGGAAAGGTGATCCTCCACCGCCGGAATATCCTGGGGAGAGAATACCTCCGGTAACACGGCAGGTTGGAACCCATAATTGGCCATGAAGGGAGACGTCCCAGAGGAAGAGTTCACCGCCGTGTTCCTGGCAAACTCAGCCCAAGGCAGAAGGTCAACCCAATTGTCTTGGTGATCGGAGACATAGCAACGAAGGAATTGCTCCAAGGCCTGATTGGATCGTTCTGCGGCCCCATTGGACTGAGGGTGGTAGGCCGAGGAGAAGGAGAGATGAATCCCCAGTTGGGAGGCCTCTGCAGGCTCTCCTTAAAGGAAGGTCTCTCCCTGAGTCTGGTGTCAATCAAAATCAGGAAAGAAATAAGAGACTCGAGCTCCACTGGTAGGTCCTTAGCTGCAACCTCATCCTTCAAGGCATCCGAGAGACCATGAGAGAAAGCAGCGACCAGAGCCTCATTATTCCAGCCCACCTCTGCTGCCATGGTACGAAACTCAATGGCGTATTCAGCTACGGATCGTGAACCCTGTCTGATGGACATAAGGAGCTTCGCAGCAGAGGCAGCACGAGCCGGCACATCGAATACCTTCCGAAGAGAAGCAACAAAACCGGAAAACTCAGCAACCACCGGATTGTTGTTCTCCCATAAAGGGCTGGCCCAGGCCAAGGCCTTGTCCGAGAGCAGCGAGATCAAGAAGCCCACCTTTGATCTCTCAGTAGGAAAGGCATGTGGCAGCAACTCGAAATAAATGCCCACCTGGTTAAGGAAACCTCGGCACTGAGTTGGCTCTCCCCCAAAGCGCTGTGGAAGAGGGGCAGAACCGGTCATACCCCGAAACACCGCAGGCGCAACAACAGGTGTCGGGGTAGACTCTGGCGCAACAACCGGAGCGGCAGTAGGAGCGACAACCGACCCATCGGCAACGGAAGCGAAATGAGCCGTGCGTTCAAGCAGGGTTTGCAACGCCACAGCGAACCGACCCAACAGGTGATCCTGCTGATCAAGTCTGGCAACCAGCATGGGTAGCGAGGATGGCCCTGTACCGTCAGAACTCATGGCTTGGTCCTAATGTCACGGAACCATGAACCAGACGTACAACAAGAGATAAGTGAAAATAAGAAGGCTTTATTGAAAATAAAGCTGTAAAGCAAAAGTCCAAACGAATGGTGAAACCGAAGCAGAGTCTTTGAGAGGCCAGAGATCAGGAACCAGAAGGGTAGTCAGACGAAGCCAGGATCAGGAACCAGCAGGGTAGTCAGACGAAGCCAGGATCAGGAACCAGCAGGGTAGTCAGACGAAACCAGGATCAGGAACCAGAAGCAGCAGCAGTCTTAGAAGCATGTGAACACAGGAGGACCAAGCAAGGAACTGAAGCCACAGACCTCCTATATATATGAGCTAGGCATCCAGCTCCTCCCAGTGGGAAGGAGGAGCCGCAGGGTGGAAGGCTACAAGAAACCCAGAAACCAAGATGGCCGCCAGCACATGTCAAACGAAGGAGAACAGCAAGAAGGTAAGACCATGACATTACTTAAAACATAAAAAGTCAATATTATCATTGAGACCTGAAGGGGTGACCGTATTGAGGGTATAAGTCCATTTTGACTTTTTGTTTTAGCAACCTATCAACGTCACCCCCTCTAATAGATTGTCTAATGATCTCAATTAGGGATCGACCGATTATCGGTTTTACCGATATTATCGGCCGACATTCAGTATTTTGACCGTTATCGGTATCGGCATTTATTTTGCCGATATTCCGATAATGTATTGGGAACATAGATCACGCTGCTGTCAGCGCTCTCCGTGTTCTCTCAGTAGCACAGGGGAGAAGGAAGCAGTGTCTCCCTCCCCCCTGTGCTGTTGCCACTGCAGCCAGTGAGAGGAAGGAGGACAAGAGGGGCTGTGGCCGCTGCGCCACCAATGAAGAGAAATCTCTTATTAATTCATATACAGGAGGTGGGAGCTGGCTGCAGAATCACATAGCCGGCTCCCGACCTCTATGACAAGTAGCTGCGATCTGCGGTAGTTAACCCCTCAGGTGTCGCGGATCGCAGCTACCGCTCATAGAGGTCAGGAGCCGGCTATGTGATTCTGCAGCCAGCTCCCGCCTCCTGTATATGAATTAATGAGAGATTTCTCTTCATTGGTGGCGCAGTGCGCCCCCCACCCCCACCCCAGTATTAAAAACATTGGTGGCGTGGCGCAGTGCACAAAGCACAGAGCAGGAGGGACAGTGTGAGCTCCTATTCACCCTGATAGAGATCTATCAGGGTGAATAGGACAAGGGTTCTAGTCCCTAAGGGGGCTAAAAGTTAGTAAAAAAAACAACAAAAAAACCACCAAAATATTAAGTATAAATGAAAGAAAGATTTAAAAAAAAAAAAAAAAAACCTTAACAATAAACATAAATTTTCAGCAGATTTGTGTAGGATTTATTTTTTCAAAAATGAAAATTACCAGACTATCGGTATAAATTATCGGCTATCGGCCTGAAAGTTCACAAATTATCGGTATCGGCCCTAAAAAAACAATATTGGTCGATCCCAAATCTCAATCATTTAGAAATGTAACGTTTTAGGATCGCCCAAATGGACAAGTACCACATGTCTGGATAATGGCTTATCGCGTTTGTTGCGAATGTCTCCTATAGGTTCCAAAATCCTTTTCTTAAATATTCTGCAGGTTTTGCCTACTTATTTAAGTCCACAATCACATTGGGCCAGATAGATGACACCAACCCAGGGCTCCAGATGGCGACCAAAATGGTCGCCAATGCGACTTAGAATTTACAAATGGCGACAAGATTTTTTAGTCTTGTCGCCATTTGCGACTAGAGCCGCCGCCACAGCTCTGCAGTTGAATACAGCGGCGGGGCACAGGAGCGGATAGTTCTCTGCCCCGCCGCCAATGTTCTTCTCAGCAGTGCAGTGGAGAAGGAGTCTCTCTCTCCCTCCCCCCTGTGCTGCTGCCTCCGCCAATAAGAAGAGAGACAGGAGGAGGAGGAGGGGCTTTTGCCACTGCGCCATTAATGAAGATAACTGACCTGTTAATACAAATATAGGAGGGGGGTGCCGGAATCGAATAGCCGGCACCCGACCTCTATGACAGGGAGCTGCGATCTGTGGCAGTTAACCCTTGCGGTACCTGAAGGGTTAACTGCCGCTGATCGCAGCTCCCTGTCATAGAGGTCGGGTGCCGGCTATTTGATTCCGGCACCCCCCTCCTATATTTGTATTAACAGGTCAGTTTTCTTCATTGGGGGAGCAGTGCGCCCCCCCCCCCCCAGTATAATCAACATTGGTGGCGTAGTGGGCAGTGCCAATGAGGGTTAAAAAAAAATTCTAAAAATTAACCCACCTCCTCCAATTGATCGCGTAGCTGCCGGTCTCCTGTTTTTTCTTCAGGACCTGTGGTGACGTCACTGAGCAAATCACATGGTCCATTACCATGGTGATGGATCATGTGATGTACCATGTGATGAGCACAGTGATGTCACCACAGGTCCTTTGACAGGTCCTGAAGAAAGAAGAGGAGACCGGCTGCTACGCGATCAATTGGAGGAGGTGAGTTCATTTTTATTTTTTAACCCTCATTGATGGTAGAGCTACCACAAAGGGACGGAGGACTCGATCAATATAAGAGCAAACGCGCCGAGTTAAGCTCCCTATACCCGATACTATAGGTCGGCCCTTGAGGGGGTTAGTCCCTTTATGAATTTTGGGAAGACCGTAAAAGGTAGCAGAAAATCATATTCCTTACGGTCAACGAGTCTCCCCCTCAAGGGCCTCCCGCAGCATCTGGGTAAGTTCTTGTAAAAATATGTCAGTAGGATCAGATTTAAGTAGTCCATAACTTTTTGGATCTGACAATAGTAATAAACAAATTATTTTGTATTGTTGAAGAGTTAATACTACAATATTCCCGCCCTTGTCTGAAGGCTTTATTATCAGGTTTTTGTTTTTGCTTAATTGTTGAAGGGCCTCTATTTCAGTGGTTGTATAGTTACTATAATAGTGGGGAGGTTCTATCAGTTCTAGATCCCGAATTACCGATTTCAGGAACAAATCTATATTGGCCTCCCGCAATGTTTTGGGGGGCATTTTATTGCTTTTGTTCCTGAGATTAGTGAAAGGGCCCTGTCCCCTTGGACGTTCATTCTCATCTAGTAGTTGTACCAGATCTTCAAAACCTGTAAGATCACTGGGTTCAAGTCCTAGTTGCACACATCTCTTTATCCGAGGAACTAAAAAATTTTTGCCATCTGCATTTCCTAGTGAATAGGTGAAGATCTTTCACCCAATCGTAGATGTCAAAACGGGTGTTGGTAACATAAGACAGACCCTTTGCCAGGATATCCAATTCACTTTTATAGACAGGGTAATCCCAGAGAGATTCAGGACCATTGATTCATTGACTTATGGTAGTTTGGTCATATATTTAGTGATAGGTCATCTACATAATAGGCTCCATCCCGAATCAGGAGGTTTCCGAAACAGGATCGCCCCTATCGTACTGGCTATTTCGTCATTGTAGTCAGGGTCTATAGTCAAAGGGTCAGATATAGAGACAGTGGCCTAGATCTCCATTATCTTTACCCTTGCCGACAAGACGGAGGACCAAATCACATTTGACCGTGATAAAACTGTTAAGTTGTTATTTTGGGATTTTTTATATGATATAGATCTTAATAAAGGTTATGTTTTATGTGGAATTCGTAGATATAGTCATTTGAGAACGGAATAAGTTTCATCTGAATTAAGGTAAGAGATAAGGATTACTAGATAAATTGCGTAAGGTTACTGAATATTGTGAGTAGAGTCAGGGACTCTGGGAATTGCAGTCCATAGTCTGTGTGAGAATAAATAAGTCCATTCCATATGATAAAGATCGTACTAGTCGGGGGCGTGGCCTAACTGTCCTGGAGTGAGGTCGCCCTTTGCTTCAGCTCCTCTAAAATCCGCTCAATATCCTGGCCATTCGTGCTTCTGACCACTCTTTGACAGTGGCGTTCCACTTAATAATCAAGGAGTCGTCTGTGAGACCTGGGGGTCCTGCTCTGCCCATCAAGGGACTACAACCTCTGTGAGGCCTCCTACCTCGCTCTGCTCCGTGCGTCTCTATCTCCATCTTGGATCCCGGATCTCCTGGCTGCCTGCACTCGTTCACTGGTTTTGTCCCTGCGTACCTGGGTCTGCTGGCGAGTCGGCCTCCTCGGCTCTCTCCCTGTGCGATCCGTGACATCCGACCCACGGCTTGCTGACGATCGGTCTGGCAGTATACATACCCTAGTGGGATCGGGCCTAACCGCAGGGACTTCTCTGTTCAGGGGCGGTGAGCGGAAGTGCCGCGCCACCTGCGCCTGGATTGAAGAGGGGGTCGAGAGCCAGAGGGACTGGGCGGTGGTCCTGCTACTACACACCTGGGGTCCCTGCCCAATCTTACCTGGCTGCACCTCTGCTCCTTCGTCCTGCTGGTTAAATGAATGCAGTCCTGATTACCGGCACAGCTGACACAGGTATTGAGGGAGAGTGCTGGGACTCTGCACCCAATAGATTGCTCTTTTGCCTTTTACTGGGGCCTCTGGGACTTGCTAGTTTCCTCCTTCATTGTTCTGCATAAGGGACTAAGCCTATTCATCCTAAGTGTCACCTACTCAACGGGCAGTCCAGGGGGCGGGGGGGGGGGGGGAACAACCCTCTTTTGGCGGTTTATCATCAGCCTTATATACATGGGCTGCAAGACGGGTGTTTCTGGTGGCCCCCTTCCTCCTAAATTAATGGTGGACATCATGAGTCAAACGGATGATAAAAGTCTTGATGGTCCTCCTGACCAAGAGGCGATCGACTTGAATAAAATAATGTCGGCTATCAGGCAGTGTCAATCTACTCTCACAGTTAAAATTGACCACTTACAGTCTGACCTCACCTGTCTTAGACATGACATTAATAAAATCTGTGACAGAACCACGGGGAGGATGTGGCTCATCCGGGAGAAAACCACGTTAGGGCCTTGCAGGCGAAAGTGCATGACGCCGAAAATCGTAATAGGCGAAATAACCTACATATTATGGGCCTACCTGAGAGGGCTGAGGGCCAGTCGCCTAAGGTTTTTGCAGAGCAACTTAATAAAAGATGCCTGGATCCGATTAATCTCTCCACCTCCTCTGTCGTTGAAAGAGCACATAGAATACCTAATAAACCCTTGCCACTGGGAGCTCTGATGCTCCCCTTCATATTAAGAGTTCTGAATTATCGGGATCGTGATACTATCCTGGCGGCGGCCCGTCAGCTACAGGACATCAAATTTGATAACTCCAGGATCTCGTTTTACCTGAACTTTTCCTCAGAGGTCCAAAAATTGCGACACCAATTTACCACGGTGAGGGCTCGCCTGAGGGAAAAGGGCCTCCGGTATGCTATGTTGTATCCAGCTCTCTTAAGGATCCAGGATGGGGATTCTGTTAAATTCTTCACTACTCCGGAGGAGGCCTCGGACTGGCTGGACGGGGGAGGCTGAGTATCCGTGGCCCCTTGGGGTTTCTTACCTTTGTGCACCTTACGGATGTCCACGTTATCTGCGGGAGCTGAAGTTGGCCTGAACATCTTCACTCACTGTGGACTTTTCTGTTCTCAGAGTTCAAATTGGGGACTGTCTAGTTAGTTTGCCGGGACTCTCCGATTTTGCAAGAAATTGCTAGCCTTAAGTTTGGGATAATAGGCTCAGATAGGTTTGGGTGGTCTGGGCAGGGTGGGGGAATATGATTAACATTGCTATTGTTCTGGGTTACTAAATGTGTTCTATGTCTGTCTTCTGTCTTGTGGTGTGTGTGGGTGAGTGATGGCCTGGATGTCCTGGTATCTAAGTCCATCCCTTTTCAGCTGCATTCCGTGCAGACTGATTTGTCTGGGCGTTATGTTATTATACACGCTGCTATACGGGGAAGAGACTACATAGTGGTGAACGTATACGTCCCCCCTCCTTTTCAGAGAGGAGTACTAGATGACATTATGGGGAAGGTATCGACTTTGCCGACTGATCCACTAATTATGATGGGCGACTATAATGCGGTGTTGGATCAGATTGCGGATAGGCTTCGTCCCCAGGCCTCGCATAACAGGTCACTGGTCAATTGGGCTGATGCGCATGCTCTGACTAAAGGATGGAGATTTCTTCACCCAAGTGACCATCAATATTCCTGTCACTCGGCTTCTTTTGATACCTTGTCCCGCATAGACTTGGTGTTTGTTAACAGGGAGTTATGGCCATGGCTATCTAAGGTGGAATACCTTCCGCGGGGTATCTCTGATCATGCCCCGTTACTAATTTATTTTGGCTATGCCACTGGCATCCCCGGATAGGCAGTGGCATCTCAATGCTAGATGGCTCGAGGTTCTACCTGTGGCCTGCGCGGCCCTGGAGGAGGCGACAGAGAATTGGGCTTCTAATGAGGGGTCAACCAATCCTACTGTTGAATGGGAGGCCTTTAAGGCGGTGCTGCGTGGCACATTTATACATGCCATTGCCTCGCATAGGAAAGAACTAGTGAGTACTAGGACTAAAATAGAGGAAGAGATTGCTAATAGGGAGGATGAGTATACGCGAAGCCCTAGCAAAGAGACCCGGGGGGCGCGGGAGGAGGCCCAGAGGAGATATCTTCATTTGTTGGAATATACTCAGAAGAAGCTATTGTATCAGAAGCAAGTGGTATTCTCGGAAGGGGACAAAAACGGGAGGGAGTTGGCTTATTTAGCAAAAACAGAAAATCCTTAGACAGTGGTCTCCCTTATTACAAATGCGGAGGGTGTTCAGTTTTCCAAACCAAGGGATATTTGCACTCAATTTGCCAGTTATTATTCTGACCTATATACCTCTAAAACACCTTATACAGCTAGTGATATTCATTTTTTTTTTAAAAGCATTCAGCATAACCCTTTCTATGCCGCGGTCAGTGCTGACTGCGACATAGAAGTGGTTTAAGGCGGATGAAGGAGCGCATAGGGTCTCGCACTGCTGTGGCGTGGGACCGGATGTGTGACAAGGCAGCCCGATGCCATGCAGAGGCTGCCCAATGCCTTGCACGCAACGGGACATGCCTTCTACAGGTGCCCAGGAGATCCACCCTCAGGCTGCGTCTCCTAGGCAACCGGTTAGTGTATTACTCTGTGTAATACACTAACAAGCATAGCATTACAATACAGATGTATTGTAATGTATTGCAGAGGGGGATCAGACTCCCAAAATTTGAAGTCCCAGAATGGGACAGAAATAAAGTTTAAAAAAAAAATTAAAAAAAATAAAAGTGGTTTAAAAAATAAATAAAAATAAGGTTTAAAGTTTAAAAAAAAAAAAAGGAAAAAAAACGCCCCTTTGCATTGATTTTATAATAAAAATAGAAAAAAAAAAAAAGAACACACACATATTGGGTATTGCCGCGTCCGTAACGACGGTTCTATAAATATATCACATGATCCACCCCGTCTGATAGACACCATAAAGAAATAAATAATCTGTGTAAAAAAAATGCCATTTTTGTCACCGTACATCACTTAAAGTGCAACACCAAGCGTATGCCTCAAAAAATAGTACCAATCTAACAGTCACCTCATCCCACAAAAAATGAGCCCCTACATAGGAAAATCGCCCAAAAAAATAAAATAAAAACTATGGCTCTCAGACTATGGAGACACTAAAAGATGATTTTCTGTTTTGATTAGTACTATTTTAGGGTGCATATGACTTTTTGATCGCTTGGTATTACACTTTTTGTGATGTAAGGTGACAAAAAATGGCGCTTTATTTATTTATTTATTTTTACACAGTTTTTTTTTTGTTTTTTTTTACGGTGTTCACCTGAGGGGTTAGTTCATGTGATATTTTTATAGAGCAGGTAGTTATGGACGTGGCAATACCTAATATGTATACTTTATTTCTTACACAATATCTTCTTTGAAACAAACTAAAAAAATCATGTCTCCATATTCTGAGAGCCAAAAATATATTTTTTTGCAATTGTCTTAGGTAGGGTATAATTTTTGCAGGATGAGGTGATGGTTTAGCTGTTAACCCTTGCTTTGTTAGCGGGAAAAAAAAATATTAAAATGGAAAATCTGTCAAAAAAGTGAAATTCTGAAATTTTATCTCCTATTTCCATTAATTCCTGTGGAACACCTAAAGGGTTAACTAAGTGTGTAAAATCGGTTTTGAACACCTTGAGGGGTGTAGTTTCTAAAATGGGGTCACTTTTTTGCAGTTTCTACTCTAGTGGTGCATCAGGGGGGCTTCAAATGGAACATGGCGTCAAAAAAACAGTCCATCAAAGTCTGCCTTCCAAAAACTACATGGTGTTCTTTTCCTTCTGCACCCTGCCGTGTGGCAATACAGCAGTTTACGACCTCATATGGGGCATTTCTGTAAACTACAGAATCAGGGAAAATAAATATTGAGTTTAGTTTGACTGTTAATCCTGGCTTTGTTCGCGGAAAAACAATTATTAAGGGCTCTTTCACACTTGCGTTGTTGTGTTCCGGCATAGAGTTCCGTCGTCCGGGCTCTATGCCGGAAGAATCCTGATCAGGATTATCCCCATGTATTCTGAATGGAGAGAAATCCGTTCAGGATGCCTTCAGTTCCAGAACGGAACGTTTTTTGGCCGGAGAAAATACCGCAGCATGCTGCGCTTTTTGCTCCGGCCCAAAATCCTGAACACTTGCCGCAAGGCCGGATCCGGAATTAATGCCCATTGAAAGGCATTAATCCGGCCTTAAGCTAAACGTCGTTTCGGCGCATTACCGGATCCGACGTTTAGCTTTTTCTGAATGGTTACCATGGCTTCCAGGACGCTAAAGTCCTGTTTGCCATGGTAAAGTGTAGTGGGGAGCGGGCGAGCAGTATACTTACCGTCCGTGCGGCTCCCGGGGCGCTTCAGAGTGACGTCAGGGCGCCCCACGCGCATGGATGACGTGATCTCATGGATCACGTCATCCATGCGCATGGGGCACTCAGACGTCATTTTGGGAGCGCCCCAGGAGCCGCACGGACGGTAAGTATACTGCTCCCCACTACTACTATGGCAGCCAGGACTTTAATAGCGTCCTGGGTGCCATATTAACACTCAACGCATTTTGAAGACGGATCCATCTTCAAATGCTTTCAGTTCACTTGCGTTGTTACGGATCCGGCGGGCACCTCCGACAAATGGAGTGCACGACGGATCCGGACAACGCAAGTGTGAAAGAGGCCTAAAATGGAAAATCTGCCCAAAAAGTGAAATTCTGAAATTTCATCTTCATTTTAAATTAATTCTTGTGGAACACCTAAAGGGTTAAAAAAGTTTGTAAAATCTGTTTTTAAAACCTTGAGGGGTGTGGTTTCTAAAATGGGATCATTTTGGGGCGTGGCCAGCAGCCGGCATGTAAGCACGCTTTTGCGAGCAGCTCCGCTTACCCTCGTTAATCCTTCACCATCCTGACAAACTGCCGAATCCTGGCACAGAGTGGACGGTGTGTAGGAGACGGAGGAGACCCCGCACACCGACTATGGGGCCCAGCAAGGCGCAAACGGCTGCAGAGAAGCTCAAAGAGTTCGCCAGGTCAGAGGCCCAAAGTGGAGCCACGACCGCAACTCCTACACGTGCGGCTGTTACCCGCGGGCAGGCTGCCCAGCAGGCGGATGCAGAGGAGGGCGCTGAGCAGGAGTTCACCCTCAAAGCAGCATATGAGCAGCTATTAGTGGCAATATCATCATGCCAAACCTCACTCACCAGGAAGCTGGAGGAGGTGAGAGTGGATGTGGGCCTGCTCCGCCATGACATGCAGCAACTCAGAGACCGGGTCAAAAACAGAGAAGACCACGTGTCTGCGCTGGAGGATCTGACCAGACCCATGGCAGGGAAGATGCAAGACCTGGAGCGATCCGTAGGTCAGTGGCAACAGAGATGTGACGATCTGGAAAATAGATCGCGCCGCAATAACGTGAGGATCTTGGGCCTACCAGAGAAAGCTGAAGGCAGAGATCCTGCGGCCTTCCTAGAAGCCTGGTTTAAAGAGCAGTTCCCTGAGGCACCCTTCTCTCCTGCATATACCGTAGAGAGGGCACATCGCCGCCCAGCCAGATATCCCCCACCAGGGGCTCCTCCTAGACCCCTTTTGGCGCGTCTGCTGAACTGGAGACACCGGGATCTTATCCTCAGCCAGGCCAGAAGCAAGCAAGACATCAGGCATGAAAATGCAAAGATCTCCCTTTTTCCAGATTTCTCTGCAGATCTCCAGAAGAGGAGAGCCACATTTGTTGCAGTTAAACGTCGCCTTCGGGATCTAAATCTTCAATACTCGATGGCTTATCCGGCTCACCTTAGAGTGCAATAAAACCGTTTTTTTCACTGATCCTCGTGAAGCCGAGGACTGGGCCTCAAGAAAATCGGACCACGCTGAACTTTTCGCTGTCTGTTCACAGCAAGTATTAAAATATCCCCATATGTCTGATTCTAAGGAGACTTGATATTGTTTTCCCTGAGCATGATATTATTTAATACGCAACACAGCTGCTTTTGGTCACGTTTTCATGTTCTGGACTGCATTTGATAGTCTTATGTGAGATCTCACTCAAGTATAGGGCGTTTCCCTGTACACAGCACCGGACACTTTGTCAACATGTCCCATTGTCATGTATTAATGCTAGCAGTTTTGCATATATTTGCTGAATGGGGGGTAGGAGCAATACCTGTATGGTTATAACACCTTCATGTTTATATTGTTATTGTTCTGTATTACGTTTTTGTATGCTCAAGCTTATATGTCTCAAGTATGGCCATCCCTTTGCATGATAGTAACAGGGGAGTTTATGCTTCACATTGACCAAATGCCTGAACTGTCAGTGTATGCAATATGGATGTGGGTATTTGTCCTTGATTCAAATCTAGTGATGCCATGGCCTCCATAAGAGTGATGTCCTGGAATGTGAGGGGACTGGGAGACCCTAATAAGAGGATTGCGGTTTTTTCTCAAATACGCTCCTTCAATCCACATATTCTGGGCCTTCAAGAAACCCATCTCACACCGGAAACAGGGAATAGGTTGAAAAAGCCCTGGGCGCAACACTTATTCAATTCATATGGGAGTTCTCACTCCAGAGGTGTGGTTCTACTGCTCCATAGAAGTCTCAGGTGCGAGATTCACTACTCAGCTGTGGATCAGGGAGAGCAGTACATTTTAATACATGCTCACATTAACTGTGTCCCCTATGTGATTGTTAATTTGTATAACTCCCCTCCTGCATCTCTATCCCTTCTACAAGCAGTCACGGGTTTTGTGGCTAATTATCCCAATGCCCGTTTCCTATGCATGGGAGACTTTAATCAAGTTGTTAGTGAGGATTTAGACAGATTTAGCTGTAGAGCAGATAGAGGAGGGGCGGGAGGGAACAGCACGGTTCTTGCCAGAATATTGCAGGAGATGGGATGGGTAGACATGTGGAGAGCCAAGAATCCACTAACAAGGGAATACTCTTGCTTCACCCCTGCCAGGAGAGCCCTGTCCAGAATTGACTACTTGTTTGGTAATGCCATAGTATATACCGTATTTATCGGCGTATAACACGCACTTTTTCCCCCTGAAAATAGGGGGCAAATCATGTATGCGTGTTATACGCCGATATTCATTGCGCTGTATGAGCCGGGAGAGAGGAGGGGCTGGAGTCCGTAACTAGGGGCGGGGCCCGGTGCAGTCACTGTACTCTTACACCGGGCCCCGCCGCTCACCAAAGTATTTATAAACGTGAATCCTTATCCTGTTATTAAGCTGCCCTCTCCCATGTTCCCATGTCCCCCCTGTATCCCCATAGCACTTACTTAAGCTTCAATAGCAGGCAGAGCGGACGGCAGCAGTAACGTCACTCACTGACGCCTGCTCCGCCCCCTTTATGAATGAAGCAGGCGGAGCAGACGCGCGACGTCAGTGAGTGACGTTACTGCTGCCATCCGCCCTGCCTGCTATGGAAGCGTGTGAATCGTAAGTGCTGTGGGGATACAGGGGAACATGGGAAAATTGGAGAGGGCAGCTTAATAACAGGATAAGGATTCACGTTTATAAATACTTCGGTGAGCAGAGGCCCGGTGTATTGGGGGACACTGTTATGAGGGGGATCTGTGGATGACATATAGCAGTGTCATCCACAGATCCCCCCCCATAACAGTTCCATCCACAGATCCCCCCCATAACAGTTCCATCCACAGATCCCCCCACCCCATAGCAGTACAATTTGAAATGGACACTGTTATGAGGGGGATCTGTGGATGACATATAGCAGTGTCATCCACAGATCCCCCCCATAACAGTTCCATCCACAGATCCCCCCACCCCATAGCAGTACAATTTGAAATTTAATTTTTTTTCCTGAAATTTCCCTTAAAATGAAGGGTGCGTGTTATACGCCAGTGCGTGTTATACGCCGATAAATACGGTACTGACCTGGTGAATATCAGATACAGACCACAGGGTCCTTCCGATCAAGCCCCATTGTTGGCGGAGTTGGCCCTGATTGATCATGCCGATGTTGGCAGTAAGATGCGTATACACCCTTTCTGGCTGTCCTTGTTTGGTTTCAAATTACAGAATCCCTGATCAATTGAGGATGTTTTTTGAAGTACAGGGCGAGTCCACAGACGCTCTGTTGCTTTGGGAGACAATGAAAGCGTACCTTAGAGGATGCATCAAATCCTCCATTTCATACGTTGAGAGATTCGCAATGTAAGGAAATTGATTTACACGCCAGCTGTAAGGAAGCTGAGAGGGCGTTCACTGAGTCCCCCTCTGAAGAGCGTAGAGTGGTTATCCAGAGGGAGAATGTACATGCTGCATCTGGAGGAAAAGAGCAAAAGTAAGCTCTTCTTCCTTAAGCAACAGGAGTTTGAAACAGGCAATCAGACAGGGAAGTTACTTGCACATATAGCACGCACTAATAATATGTCTCCCCCAGTACTCAGGATACAGGAGGCTGATGGTCGCATAATGGAATCGGTGCAAGACATATTGAAAAGCTTTCATAATTTTTACAGAGACCTATACAAATCAGCAGCTACTTATTCAGGGCTAGATTTAGAGTCCTACCTCACTGAAGTGTCTCATCCTCGGCTATCGGACCTAGATAAGGGTCTTATGGAGGAAGTGGAGAGAGCCATTAAGGATTTACCGACAGGGAAAGCCCCAGGCCCAGATGGCATCCCGGTAAAGGTATATTCTAGGTATGGGGAAAATCTGAACCCTCAGTTGTTGAACCTGTATCGAGCGGCGCACTCCTGTGGCTCCTTGTCAGATTCCATGTATGATGCCTCCATTGTTGTGATCTTGAAGCCTGGCAAGGACCCATTGGAATGTGGATCTTATCGTCCAATTTCACTTTTAAACTTGGACTATAAAATCCTGACCAGAATTATAGCCAACAGGTTGAATAAGGTTATCACGTCAATAATTCATTCTGATCAGTCGGGCTTCATGCCTGGAAGGTCCACATCAGACAACATTAGGAGGACTCAAGTAATTGCGCAGTTGGGGGTAGCTAAGAAAGAAAGATGGGCTCTGGCCTCACTAGACACGGCCAAGGCTTTCGACTCGTTGGAATGGCCCTTTTTGACAGCAGTGCTGGGTAGCTTTGGTCCTAACTTCATTAAATTTATAGAAATATTATACAAAAAACCCACTGCTAGTATTCAACTGAATGGTTCCCACTCTGACAGGTTCCCCTTACTCAGAGGCACGAGGCAGGGATGCCCGCTCTCGCCTTTGCTGTTTGCAATAGCTATAGAGCATCTGGCCATCAGATTCAGACAGGATCAGGTTTATGCAGGTGTTTGTGAGGGAGATAGGGAAGACAGGATTGGACTGTATGCAGACGACTTGATCCTCTTTATGTCGGACCCGGAAGTGTCTCTACTAAGAGCTATTGAAATCATTGAGCGCTTTGGGCAATACTCCGGGCTGCACATAAACTGGGGCAAGTCTGCCATCATGCCCCTCTGGATGCACGACTGGCCTAGTTATCGAAATAACCTGCCTGTAGTTGATAGGTTTAAATACTTAGGGATAATAATCACTAAAGATCCTCAACTCTCCTAAGTCTTGAATATTGAACCCTTAGAGACCATATTCCAAGATAAAGTCAAAACGTGGGAGACCCTCCCATTGTCAGTTATGGGTAGAGTGAATCTGGTAAAGATGGTACTCTTGCCCAAAGGTCTATATTTGCTGTCCCACGCCTGCACGCCAGTTCCCAGGGGATTTTTTAAACGTATACATGCCATAATAGCCTCCTTTGTATGGGGTAAGTCTAGGAGGAAACTCTCACTGTCAGTTTTACAGAGACCGAGGCTACAGGGAGGAGCTTCTCTTCCAGACTTCTTTCTTTATTATATAGCAAGTCAATTTAGATTTCTGAGATATTGGGTCACTGATGCCTCAAGGACAAACGCAGAATATTACCTGCACGAATATTTGCAAGTTCCCACGCTATGGCCCGTTCTGGAGGGATCTCGTCATATTCAAAAGGGTTTTCTCCCAGTACATAAGCTAGCTCATCAGATATGGCAGGCATCTAAGTTAAATTCCTACAAAAATTTGCCAAGTGAAGTCCCCGTATGGGATAACTGTATGTTCCCACATCTGGCAAAGCTAGAGGGTGTGTCTGATTGGAAGAGGCATGGCATATTCACTTTGGGAGATCTATACGAGAGTGGGCAGCTTAGATCATTTTCCCAGATTCAGGATAAGTTTCAGGTACCGCGCACTTTTTTCTTCAGATACCTTCAATTGAGACATGCACTGCAGGCCCAATTCAGGGGTGATAACAGGAGTATTTCTAAATATCCTATTATAGGGGTTTTGAAATCGCAAGGCCCAAGAGGCATTGTCTCTGCGCTATATACACATTTGTTAAACTGCCGCTTGCTGGTGACCCCATTGGCTGTTGAGGACGGATGGAAGTTGCTAATACCTTCTTTGTCTTCTGAGGATTGGGAGGAGGCATTGATGGCTCCGACCAAGGTATCACCCTCTATAAATAATAGGATGATCCAGCTTTTTATCCTTCATTGCAGCTACCTCACACCCACCAGACTCCAAAAGATGGGTAGGATTAGTCACTCCAGGTGCCATAGATGCGATGCCGAGGGAGCCAATTTTTGGCATATGATGTGGGATTTTGAGTTCGTTCGACAGTTCTGGATTTCAGTTCTGGAGGTCCTCGCAACTATGGTTCCTGTGGCACTGCCGTTGTGTCCCAAGATATGCATTCTGGGAGTCATTGATGAAGAGTCGTGGTCACACTATCACAGAATCTTCTTAGCGGAAACACTATTTCTAGCTAGAAAGGCAATTGCCATAAGATGGATGGGAGATTCCTCCCCCCTCGAAGGGACAATGGCTCACTCTTGTGAATCACGCAGTCTCCATGGAAAACATTGTGTATAAGCATAGGGGGTGCCCACAAAAATTTGAAAAAGTATGGGGTGACTGGTGTGCCTCTCCTCTCACCTTACATACACCGCGTCTGCACTTGACAGCTGACGGGCCTCATTGATCTTCGAACCAATATGTAGGTGCCTTGCAGTACTGTTGTCACTGATGTTAATGTTGGAGCATTTATGTGTGCGATATGCCTATCCTGTGAATAATGTATGCCATCAGAGTAAGAATCAGGTCTTCTTACATGCAAGAATCCTGATAAATACCAATGTCCTTATGTATCACTGTTTTCTTGGTATTTCTGAAGTGCCCCTGCGTGGGCCATCACATTGCTACATGTATGCATTTTTGGGTGGTTTATATTATGTAAGACTCACAAAGTGACTTCAGACATGAACTAGTCCTTAAAAAGTAGGTTTTAGAAATTTTCAAAAAAATGTCAAGATTTGCTTCTAAACCTTCTAACGTTCCAAAAAAAAAAAAAGGCATTCACAAAATTATCCAAACATGAAGTAGACATATGGGAAATGTAAAGTAATAACTATTATATGAGGTATCACTATCTGTTTTAAAAGCAGACATTTTTTTATTTGGAAAGTTGAGAATTTTTCTAAATTTTGGGAAAATTTGGTATTTTTATATAAATAAAAATTAAATATTTTGATTAAAGTTTACCACCGTCATGAAGTACAATATGGGACGTGAAAACAATCTCAGAATGGCTTGGCTAAGTAAAAGCGTTTTAAAGTTATCACCACATAAAGTGACATGTCAGATTTGCAAAATTCTGTCTGGTCCTTAAGGTGAAAAATGGCCCGGTCCTTAAGGGGTTAAAGACAGCTATCCTTCAAGCCATGAGACCTGTGATGAAGGAATTGCCACACCCTGCCCTGTGAGAGGTCTGAGAAGAACTGACAAACTTGCTACACTTGAGTCTATCTGACAGATTGTTCTGTTTCTCTTTGTTGTGGTTTTGGGCAGGATCCCACCTCCCCACTGCTCATTAGCTATTTAGTGGTGCTATTTATACCCGCCTCTCAATATAGCCCTTGCGGTTTATATTTGTTTCTGGAGTTCTCAACTGGTGTTTGGTGGATCTCCTGCTCCCAGTCCGTCTTAAGCTTTTGTTGTGTGTTCTGGCTAGGCCTCAGGAAGATGCTGGTTCCTGCACCTTGCACTAGGAACTGGTTGTCTTCTCTCCAGCTCCCTAGCTGAGGGTTTGTCTCCGTTTCAGCTAGGCTTAGGTTCCAGCGCATGAGCACTTCCACCCTAAGGTCAGCAGTCAGGGAAAGGCTCACGGATTGTTAGGTGGCGAACTTTACCTGTTCCCTAGCTTTGGGGCCTAGCCTGGTGTCTTGTTGCCTTTGTTGTGTTTGGTTTGTTTCCCTTTCCTCACCTACCGTGCCATGCAGGAATTATCTTGGGAGGTAACTGACCTCCGTAATTCTGTTGTACTGTGTCAGAAATTCCTGGCGTCTGGCTCCGCTGATGGGAACGAGGCCAACCTTGAACCTAAGGACCCTCTCCCAGATAGGTTTTCTGGGGGAAGTGATAACTTTGTTCGGTTCAGGGAATCTTGTAGATTGATTTTCATCTCCCGATGAGATCGGACGTAGACGAAAATACAAAGAGTGGGGATTATCATTTCTCTGCTAAAAGGTGATGTTCAGTCTTGGGCCTTTTCTCTGACGATCGGTTCTCAATCCCTCCGATCAGTGGATGAATTTTTCAGAGCCCTGGGCCTGATTTATGATGATCCAGACCGTGTCTCTGGCTGAATCTAAGCTGCATAGCTGCTTGAGTCAGAGAGAACGTTCTGCTGAGTCATATTGTGCTGAATTTAGAAGATGGGCGACTGACTCTGAGTGGAATGACCCAGCTCTCTGTAGTCCGTTCTGTCAGGGGCGGTCTGAGAGACTAAAAGACGCCCTTGCATTTCATGAAAACTCAGATTCTTTAGAGGCGGCCAGGTCCCTAGCCGTACAGATTGATAGACGCCTAAGGGAGAGGTGCAAGGGTCCTCTCAACCAGGATGCACTATCATGTGGGGAAACTGTTCCTCCTGTCCCACGGGGCACAGCGACACTTGAACAAGTGCCTGGGGATGAACCTATGCAGTTAGGTCAGGTCTCTTCTTGCCCTGGTAATAGGAACTCTAGGAGGTCAGAGAAGATTCTGTTTCTTCTGTGGTAAAGAAGGACATTTCATTAATGTGTGTCCTTATAGGAAGCCTATAAGTGGAAATGAAAAAAAAAAAAAGGGGGGTTCTTTCCAATAAAACGAGTTCCATTGCCCTTGGTAGCGTCAGAAAAAGGTATATTTGTATTCTACCTGCAGTACCTGATTTCTCCTGCCTGCCATGGTGGCGCTAGACTGACAATATTGAGTTAGAAGTATTTGTGGATAGTGGTGCAGGGGTTAAACCTTGTTGATTATCAAATTTGTTCAGAGTCATGGATTTCTAACAAGCGCATTAAGCAAAGGCATATGAGTATTTGCTATTGATTCCACTCCTCTCCCCTCCTATCTAACTCGTATTGTACAGGATATTAATTTGAGGGTGGGTGATTCTCATGTTGAGTCCATTTCTTGTTTTGTTCTGAAAGGTTTGCCTGCTCCTCTGGTACTGGGTTTACCATGGTTGATCAAACATAACCCTACCATTGATTGGCAAACTAGACAAATCAGTAATTGGAGTGATTTTTGTATGGACAATTGGCACATTATTTCTGTGGTTTCAACTAAGGCGCTACCTTCGTTTCTCTCTGATTTTGACTAAATTGAAAAAATCTCGGCTATATAATCTTTCCCAACCCGAAAGAGTAGCTATGCGGGAGTATATTGCCGAGAGTTTGGCAAAAGGGCATATTAGACCATCTAAGTCACCTATGGCAGCTGGCTTCTTTTTTGTTTAAAAAAAAAAAAAAAAAAAAAAAAAACGGGACCCTTAGACCATGTCTAGATTTCTGGGAACTGAATCTCATTACTGTCCGTGATCCTTATCCTCTTCCCTTGATCCCGGATTTATTTGATCAGATTGTCGGAGCCAAGGTGTTTTCTAAGTTGGATTTAAGAGGGGCTTATAATCTGCTAAGAATCAGGGAAGGGGATGAATGGAAGACAGCCTTCAATACCCCTGAGGGCCACTTCGAAAACCTGGTCATGCCCTTTGGTTTGACTAATTCTCTGGCAGTCTTTAAGCACTTTATCAATTACATTTTTCATCATTTGGTGGGGAGGTTTGTTGTTATTTACATCGATGACATACTAATTTACTCACCCGATATGGAGACTCATCAGGATCATTTAAGACAAGTATTATCAATCCCTCGGGAGAATAAATGTTATGCCAAGTTGGAGAAATATGTGTTTGCTGTCCAGGAGCTGCAGTTTCTGAAATAGTTTCTGCCTCAGGTTTTCGCATGGTTCCTAACAAGGTCTGTGCGGTACTGGAATGGGATAGGCCGGAGAATCAAAGCTTTGATGCGGTTTTTGGGTTTTACTAATTACTACAGAAAATGTATCCAGAATTATTCCACAATTGTCAAGCCTTTGACTGATATGACTAGGAAGAGTGTGGACTTCTCAGTCTGGTCAGAAGAAGCATTACAGGCTTTTTCTGCTATAAAGGAATGTTTTGCTTCCGCTTCCATTCTGATGCAACCAGAGGTGTCTAAACCCTTCATTGTGGAGGTTGACGCGTCAGAAGCGGGAGTCAAAGCAGTTTTGTAGCAGGGTCCCTCTCTTAGCAAATGGCGCCTGTGTGCTTTTTTTTTTCAAAGAAACTTTCTGCTGCCGAAAGAAATTATGATGTTGGAATAGAGTTGCTGGCCATCAAATTGGCATTTGAGGAGTGGAGTCATTGGCTAGAAGGACAGATTCATCCGATTACGGTAATTACTGACCATAAGAATCTGTCTCACCTGCAATCAGCAATCATCAACCCTAGGCAGGCCAGATGGTCATTGTTTTTTACCAGATTTAATTTTGTGGTCACCTATCGCCCTGGGGTCAAAATGCTGACGCTTTGTCACGTAGCTTTCCTGGGGGGGAAAGCTACGTGGATCCCACCTCCCCACAGGTTCTGCTCATTAGCTATTTATTGGTGCTATTTATACCCGCCTCTCAATATAGCCCTTGCGGTTTATATTTGCTTCTGGAGTTCTCAGCTGGTGTTTGGTGGATCTCCTGCTCCCAGTCAGTCTTAAGCTTTTGTTGTGTGTTCTGGCTAGGCCTCAGGAAGATGCTGGTTCCTGCACCTTGCGCTAGGAATCGGTTGTCTTATCTCTAGCTCCCTAGCTGAGGGTTTGTTTCAGTTTCAGCTAGGCTTAGGTTCCAGCGCATGAGCACTTCCAACCTAAGGATTTGCTCAGGTTTTCAGCAGTCAGGGAAAGGCTCGGGGATTGTCAGGTGGTGATCTTTCCCTGTTCCCTAGCATTGGGGCCTAGCTTGGTGTCTTGTTGCGTTTGGTTTGCTTCCCTTCCCTCACCTACCGTGACAGGAATTGGTTGACATAAAAGCCGACTTAAAACAAATAGGTCACAGAGTGGAAGGTCTGGAAATGGCTCAATCCAGTATAGTGGCCTTTTCTGAGGCTGTAGCGACACACTCCTCTCAACATGCTGAATTTATCAATAAAGCACTGTTGCCTATAGAAGACCAAGAAAACTGGAGCTGAAGAAAAAAATATTAAAATCAAGGGCTCACCAGAACAGTTTGCTCCAGAGTCACTTGGGAAGGCGGCGCAAGAGATCTTTAGCAACCTACTGGGCCCAGAGAGGGCTGCGGGTATAGTGGTTGAACAAATTCATAGAGCACTACGCCCCAAGCCAAAACAAGGGGAATCACCAAGAGATATCATTTGTGGTCTGTCACGGTGGACTTGATATAAATAAAAATTATTTAAATCACGATTTAAATCACTAGTCAGTAAGGCTTGATTTAAATCATAGTTTTCTACATAAAGACTAATTCTTGCTGGTATAACTTATAATATGCAAGTAGATGAAGATTTGTACTTTTCATATTAGTTTGATTAGGTTGATTCTGCATTCATAGGTTTGTAGAAGTTAGGATTAAGGTATTTTTCTCAACTCGGTTCATGTTGTAACATTTTTGCTGTGAAGAAGAGGCATGTGATCTCTGCTGAGTCAAATTTAGTTTTGAGAACTGCAAAAGTAAACAAAGAATCTGTGATAATATCTTGTAGGCAGAGAAACTGTCCAATAATCTTACAAAAACCACATTGTGAATCGATTAATATAATTTAATTTACCCAAAAAATGACACATATAGAATGTGTCGGCAGATAAGAACCATTTGGCCCATCTAGTTTGCCCAATATACTGAATACTATGAATAGCCCCTGACCCTATCTTATATGAAGGATGACCTTATGCCTATCCCATGCATGCTTAAACTCATTCACTGTATTTGCAGCTACCACTTCTGCAGGAAGGCTATTCCACCACTACTCTCTCAGTAAAGTAATACTTCCTGATATTACTTTTAAACCTTTGCCACTCTAATTTAAAACTATGTACTCTTGTAGCAGTTTTTCTTCTTTTAAATATTCTAATTTTTTTTACCTTGTTGATTCCCTTTATGTATCTAAAAGTTTCTATCATATCCCCTCTGTCTCGTCTTTCTTCCAAGCTATACATGTTAAGGTCCTTTAATCTTTCCTGGTAAGTTTTGTCCTGCAATCCAGGTACTAGTTTGGAGAGAGTTCAGAGAAGAGCTACTAAAGTATCAATATCCTTCTGGAGATATGGTCTCCAGTACTGCGCACAATACTCCAAATGAGGTCTCACTAGTGCTCTGTAGAGCAGCATGAGCACCTCCCTCTTTCTACTGGTAATGCCTCTCCCTATACACCCAAGCATTCTGCTAGCATTTCCTGCTGCTCTATGACATTGCAGGGCTCCAGATGGCGACCAAAATGGTCGCCAATGCGACTTTGAATTGACAAATGCGACTAGACCCGCCGCCGCAGCTCTGCAGTTGAATACAGCGGCGGAGCACAGGAGCTGATAGTTCTCTGCCCCGCAGTGGAGGAGTCTCTCCCTCCCCCCCTGTGCTGCCGCCGCCAGTAAAGAGAGACGTGAGGAGGAGGGGAGGGGATGGACAGTGGCCACTGCGCCACCAATGAAGACAACTGACCTGTTAATACAAATACAGGAGGCGGGTGCCGGAATCAAATAGTCGGCACCCGACCTCTATGACAGGGAGCTGCGATCCGCTGCAGTTAACCCTTCAGTGCGCCCCCCCCCCCCAACACCCCAGTATAATAAACATTGGTGGCGCAGTGCCAATAAGGGTTAAAAAATAAAATAATTAACTCACCTCCTCCAATTGATCGCATAGCTGCCAGTCTCCTGTTCTTTCTCCAGGACCTGTCAAAGGACCTGTGGTGACGTCACTGAGCTCATCACATGGTCCATTACCATGGTGATGGATCAGGTCCTGAAGAAAGAACAGGAGACAGGCAGCTACGCGATCAATTGGAGGAGGTGAGTTCATTTATTTATTTATTTTTAACCCTCAATTGACCTTCTACTAAGCATTCTCTATTAAAGAAGGCTATTTTCCCTTATAACCATGTTATAAAGGAAAATAACACAGTGAATATCTTTCATCCTAGCAACCATGCGTGAAAATCGCACTACATCCGCACTTGCTTGCGGATGCTTGCAATTTTCACGCAGCCCCATTAACTTCTATGGGGCCTGCGTTGCGTGAAAAACGCACAACATAGAGCATGCTGCGATTTTCACGCAAAGCACAAGTGATGCGTCAAAATCACCGCTCATGTGCACAGCCCTATAGAAGTGAATGGGTCCGGATTCAGTGCGGGTGCAATGCGTTCACCTCACGCATTGCATCCGCGCAGAAATCTCGCCCATGTGAAAGGGGCATAAAGGTGAATAGGACAAGGGTTCCAGCCCCTAAGGGGGCTAATTGTAAGTTAAAAAAAAAACAACAACAAAAAAAAACAATAAGGCTACTTTCACACTTGCGGCAGTGTGATCCGGCAAGCATTTCCATCGTCTGAACTGCCTGCAAGATCCGCCGATCTGGATGTGACTTAAAAGCATTTGTGAGACGCATCCGGATGCGGATCCATCTCACAAATGCATTGCAAGAACGAATTCATCTCTCCGCTTGTCATTCGGAAGGACGGATCCGGCACTAATACATTCCTATGGGGAAAAGTGCCGGATCCGGCATTCAGGCAAGTCTTCAGTTTTTTTCGCCGGAGATAAAACCGTAGCATGCTACGGTTTTATCTTTTGCCTGATCAGTCAAAATGATTGAACTGAAGACATCCTGATGCATCCTGAACGGATTGCTTTCCATTCAGAATGCATGGGGATATGCCTGATCAGTTCTTTTCCGGTATAGAGCCCCTGTGAATGAACGCTATGCCGGAAATGAAAAACGCTAGTGTGAAAGTACCCTAAAATATTACGTTTAAATCCCCCTTTCCTAATTCTACATATAAAATATATAAACAATAAATAAATATATTACATAGCGCTGCGTCCGAAAAGTCCAAACTATTAAATTATTAAAAAATATCTCCTATGCGGTGAGCACCGTAAGAGAAATAAATAAATAAAAACCATGCGATTCGCCATTTTTTAGTCACCTTGTCACCCCAAAAAATAGGATAGGACTGTTCTATTATGGGCCGAACGTTTCATAAAATGCGAAATTCATTTGCGTGGTATTGAGTATCGCAATACTTTTTTATGGTGACGAAAGCAAATCAAAATTTGGGTATCGAAACAACCCTACGCCGATCTGATCGGCGTAGCGTTGTCACAATACCCAAATTTTGATTCGGTTTCGATTTGGCGATTAAAAATTTAATTTGGCTCCTAAATATTTCAGTTCAGGAGCCAATGGCTACTAGGTATTTTTTTTAGTCTGGAGCCCAGCATTGTCTGCCTACCTTTAAGTCTTCTGAAATAATGACCCCTAAATCCCTTTCCTCAGATACTGAGGTTAGGACTGTATCACTGATTTTATATTCTGCTCTTGGGTTTAAAAAAATTTTAGTTGCCAGATTTTTGACCATTCCTCTAGTTTTCCTAAATCCTTTTCCATTTGGTGTATCCCTCCAGGAACATCAACCCTGTTACAAATCAGCAAAAAGACACACCTTACCATCGAGGCCTTCTGCATTTTCGCTGATAAAGATATTAAACAATATGGGTCCCAGAACAGATCCCCGAGGTACCCCACTGGTAACAAGACCATGGTCTGAATATACTCCATTGACTACAACCCTCTGTTGTCCGTCCCTCAGCCACTGCCTAATCCATTCAACAATATGGGAGTCCACATACAGCCTTATTCTACATAATTAAAAAACTAATCTTTATTTCATGATGGAATAACCTTTGGATGGTAATATATTTTTCCTCAAAAAGCATTTTATATAAAAAAAAAAAATCTGATTTAACCCCTTAAGGACTCGGCCATTTTTTGCAAATCTGACCAGTGTCACTTTAAGTGCTGATAACTTTAAAACGCTTTGACTTACCCAGGCCATTCTAAGATTATTTTTTCGTCACATATTGTACTTCATGACACTGCTAAAATTGGGTCAAAAAAGGTTAATTTTTTTGCATAAAAAATACCAAATTTACCCAAAATTTTGAAAAATTAGCAAATTTCAAAGTTTCAGTTTCTCTACTTCTGTAATACATAGTAATACCACCAAAAATTGTGATGACTTTACATTCCCCATATGTCTACTTCATGTTTGTAGCATTTTGGGAATGATATTTAATTTTTTGGGGATGTTACATAGCTTTGAAGTTTAGAAGCAAATTTTAAAATTTTTCAGAAATTTTCCAAATCCCACTTTTTATGGACCAGTTCAGGTTTGAAGTCACTTTGTGAGGCTTACATAATAGAAACCATCCAAAAATGGAATCCACTCTAGAAACTACACCCCTCAAGGTATTCAAAACTGTTTTTACAAACTTTGTTAACCCTTTAGGTTTTCCACAAGACTTCTTGGCAAATGGACATAAAATGTAAGAATTTCGAAAATTTTCCAATATAATCAATTTTTCCTTGAAAAAAACAAGGGTTAACTGCCAAATAAAACTCAAAATGGGTTGCCCTGATTAAGTAGTTTGCAGAAACACCCCATATGTGGTCGTAAACTACTGTTTGGCCAAACGAGATGACATAGAAGGAGGGGAACGGCATATGGGTTTTGGAAAGCAGATTTTGCAGGGCTGGTTTTGTTTATACCATGTCCCATTTGAAGCCCCCGGTTGCACCCCTAGAATAGAAATTCCAAAAAAGTGACTCCATCTAAGAAAGTACACCCCTAAAGGTATTCAAAACTGGGTTTACACACTGTGTTAACCCTTTAGGTGTTCCACAAGAGTTAATTTTCCATTTTAACCATTTTTTCCAGTAATAAAGTAAGGGTCAACTGCCAAACAAAACTCAATATGGGTTGCCCTGATTCTGCAGTTTGCAGAAACACCCCATATGTGGTCGTAAACTACTATTTGGCTAAACGGCAGGACATAGAAGAAGGGGAGCACCATATGGTTTTTGGAAGCCAGATTTTGCTGGACTGGTTTATTTACACCATGTACCATTTCAAGCCCCCTGATGCACCCCTAGAGTAGAAACTCCATAAAAGTGACCCCATCTAGGAAACTACGGGATAAGGTGGTTGTTGTTTTGGGACTATTTTAGGGGTAAATATGATTTTTGGTTGCTCTATATTACACTTTTTTGAGGAAAGGTAACAAAAAATTTTAATTTTAAAAATGCTTCTACATTCGCTATTTAGTTTTGTGGAACACCTGAAGGGTTAACAAAGTTTGTAAAGTAACTTTTGAATACCTTCAGGGGTGTAGTTTCTTAGATGGGGTCACTTTTTTGGAGTTTCTAATCTAGGCTACATCAGGGGGGGGCTTCTAATGGTACATGGTGTCAAAAAAAAAACAGTCCATCAAAATCTGCTTCCAGAAACCATATGGAGTTCCCTTCGTTCTATGCCCTGCCGAGTGGCTATATAGCCATTTACAACCACATGGGGTGTTTCTGCAAACTACAGAATCAGGGCCATAAATATTTAGTTTTGTTTGGCTGTTAACCCTTACTTTATTTGTTTGGCACCGTTTTTATTTTATATTTTTAACGCTGTTCATCCAAGGGGTTTGGTCAAATGTTATTTTTATAGGGCAGATTCTTACGGATGCGGCGATACCCAATATGTTTACATTTTAAAATGTATTTAGATTTTACACTATATTATCATTTTAGGAACCAAATAAAATATTTTAGTATCTCCATAGCCTGGGAGCTACAGGTTTTTTTTTTTTTTGTTGGGCGACTATCTAATGTAGGGGTTAATTTTTTGCGGGATGAGATGGTGGTTTTATTGGCACTAATTGGGGGTGCATATGACATTTTGATCGCTCGCTATTACACTTTTTGTGATGTTAGGTGTTCATCCGGGGGGGTTGGGTTACATGTTACTTTTATAGAGAAGATTTTTACGTACGCGGCGATTCTCAATATGTATGGCTCTCAGACTTTGGAGACACTAAGCAGGCATCCTAAAACTGCGGCCCTCCAGATGTTGTAAAACTACAATTCCCACACTGCCCTGCTGATGGCTATAGGTTGTCTGGGCATGCTGGGAGTTATAGTTTTACAACATTTGGAGGGCCGCAGTTTGAGGATGCCTGCACTGAAACTAATATTTTTTTTTGGGAAAAAAAATTGTTTCCTTGTCTCCAAAGTCTGAGAGCCATAGTTTTTTATGTTCTCTAGGGGACTGTTGGGGATTATACAAATGTAGTACTACATGGAAGTGTGATACTCCCTGAAGCAATCGATAATGCAGAGGCCCGGATGATCACACTCTGCACTTTTTTTGGGTTCGTCTCTTCTTTCCAGTATGGGGGACCACACCTGGAAAATGTTGGCCAGGGACGATCCGGGCGCCTCCAATTCCCGGTCCGAAAAGATCAGGTCCTTGAGGACTGCCTCATAGAATTAGAGGAATGTTCCTGTGCTGCCAGCGCTTCGGGATAGTACAAAAAAGAGTTGTACATGGCAACCTGCACCAAGTAGACCGCAACTTTTTTGTACCATGCCCGGGTTTTGCGCATGGCATTATATGGCTTGAGGACTTGATCAGAGAGAAAACTCCTCCCATATACCGATTGTAGTCGATGATACAATCGGACTTGAGGACCGTTGCCGCGGTACCTCGCACAGAGACGGGGGTGGTGCTGTTACCGTGGATTGTGGACAGAATACGGACATCCCTTTTGTCCTTATACCTGACCAGCAACAGGTTTCCACTGGTAAGGGCACGGGTCTCACCCCTGGGGATAGGTACCTGGAGGGGGTAGACAGGGAGGCCGCGTTGATTTTTCCGCACGGTCCCACAAGCGAACGTGGATCTGGCAGCAAGGGACCTGAACAAGGGAATGCTAGTATAAAAGTTATCCACGTAAAGGTGGTAACCCTTATCTAGCATTTGGTACCATAAGGTCCCACACGAGTTTCCAGCTAACACCCAGAGTGGATGGACATTCTGGGGGTTGAATACGGGAATCTCGCCCCTCGTACACACGAAATTTGTAAGTGTACCCTGAAGTACTCTCACAAATTTTGTATAGCTTCACGCCATACCTCGCCCGCTAATGTATTGGCAGAAACTGAGTCTCCCCTTGAACGCAACCAGAGACTCATCAACCACGACCTCCCTTCCAGGTACGTAGGCCTGCTCAAATTTGGCTCCGAAGTGATCGATGACCGGCCGTATCTTATACAGACGGTCATGGGCAGGATCACCTCGGGGGGGACATGCTGCATTATCGGAATAATGCAGACATTTCCGGATGGCCTCAAATCGGGGTTGTGTCATGGCCATACTGTAGAGTGAAATCTGGGAGAGGACGTCCCCACTCCAGTATTGCCTGACACTGGGTTTTTGCACTAGACCCATATGCAGCACGAGGCCCCAAAATGTCCTCATCTCGGCTGCACTGACCGGCGTCCAGCCACCGGGTCTAGCCACAAATGAGCCCGGGTGCTGAGCAATGAACTGTTGGGCATACAGGTTCGTCTGCTCCACCATCAGATTCACAAATGGGCTAGTGAAAAAAAAAAAAAAGTCCATTTCAGTAAACCCCACTGTGGGAATCTGGATTCCTGGATTGCCAACAAAATCCGGAATCTCGGGCTAAAAATCCACTGGGGGACACCAGCTAAGTTCACCAGCAGGGGGCTCCGGTGGGCCGGGAAACCAGTACGAGCCCCAGGGCCGCTCGTACTAGGGTGGGCCACAGGATCCCTAGCATGTGGGGCTTCTGGCTCCGCCTGGCGGCATCTCCGCCGCCTTGGGGGCTCATCGTCATCAGATGATAAGGATGCGGATAACAAAAGGAACGTGGGGTCATCCTCATCCTCACTGGGGCTCTCGGAGTCGGAGGCAATCTGGGTGTATGCCTACTCCACCGAGAACATCCGGCGGGCCATGGGTATGTGTGTGAGTGTGTATGTGCGTGTGTGTAAACCTTTATTGTATGTGCGTGTGTGTGGGGGCACAAGTGTTCGCGTACTAAAAAGTGAAAAAGAAAAAAATGGAGAAGTGTTAGGAAAAAAAAGTGGCAAGTGGCAGGGGGGGTCTAGGGTCTGAAAGCTGAAACAAAAAAAAGTTTAGAATAAAAGTGCTTTTTTTTTTTCTAACTAACTTTCCCCTTCTATCCCTGCCTAACGGTGCCTCTCTCTCACTGACCCTAACCTACCTGGAGGGCGATGGGTGCAGAAGGGTGATGGATGACGATTAGGGGGGACTCAGGAGCTGGTGCTGGACAGTGCTGCAGGGTGCTCGTGCAGAACAGGAAGAGGAGGGGAGAGAGGAGCGCAGGAAGTTTGAATCTCGCGCCTTTCTCCCCTGCACCAATCAGCACCCTGGACAGCAGCATAAGGCACCAGGGCCAGCACTGCCTCTTCAAATCTTCGGACTGTTATTGGTGGTGTGTAATCACGCCACCGATCACAGTTTTTTTTCCGGTTCATCGGGTCACCGGAGACCCAAATGACCGGAAACGCAGCAAACCGCAGGTCTGAATTGACCTGCGGTTTTCTGCGATCACCGATACGGGGGGGTCACATGACCCCCCCCTGGCGTTGTGACAGGATGTCGGCTGAATGATTTCAGCCGGCATCCTGTTCCGATTAACCCCCGCGGCGCCGGAATCGGGATTTAAACTTAGGACGTACCGGTACGCCCTGAGTCCTTAAGGATTCGGGAAATAGGGCATACCGGTACGCCCTTAAGGGGTTAAATAAATTTAAAAAAAATCTAAATTTAATCATTGATTTTTATCCACCCTGTGGTCTGTCATCATATGTGGATTACGTCTCAGATTCTAACAGCAGCTAGAGAGAAACAGCCAACTAAATACACTGACGCCACCTTACACTTCTACTAAGATCTAGCACCAGCCACCCTGGCTAAGTAGAGATTTCTACGCCCATTACTTGAAGTCCTGCGGTCAAAGAACATTCAATATTTGTGGCTTTTTCCGTTTGGCCTAGCTGGCTCAATGGATGGAGGCTTACAGTACATAACCCGCTTGACTTTATAAATTATGGGTAGCACTGTAGATTCCCCCACTGCATATCAAATCTTAGATGCCAATGCTGGATAATCAGGACCTCCAACAACTGCCCAAAGTGGAACCATGGAAGACAGCGCATAGGAATCAAAAGCCGAAGGAGATGAAGAGACAATCCAAGTCAGCTGCTTCAATCACCTGACTCTCTTGACTCTCCAGGTTCTATATACATGTTTTTTAAGCAGGACGATAGGTGTCACAAGCCAATATGAAGGTTTTGGGGTCAGCGACCCTGCAGTTACTTCAACAGTTTTCCTTGACAGTCCCACTGTAGTGGGCACGAGCTCCCACAATATATTATATCATTGTTATTAAGTTACTTTAACCATAGCTATTAATTATTGGGTCCTTGAAGCTTGAGTATATGACCAGTTCCAACCTGGACCCAAACCCCTATTAGGCAAATGAGTATTTTGACCACATCATCCTCTTTATGCATGTTGTCTTACTCCAAGCTGTATAGGCTCGAAAGCCTACTACCAATTAAGCATATTAGGTGATGTGCATCTCTGTAATGAGAAGGGGTGTGGTCTAATGACATCAACACCCTATATTAGGTGTGCATAATTATTAGGCAACTTCCTTTCCTTTGGCAAAATGGGTCAAAAGAAGGACTTGACAGGCTCAGAAAAGTCAAAAATAGTGAGATATCTTGCAGAGGGATGCAGCACTCTTAAAATTGCAAAGCTTCTGAAGCGTGATCATCGAACAATCAAGCGTTTCATTCAAAATAGTCAACAGGGTCGCAAGAAGCGTGTGGAAAAACCAAGGCGCAAAATAACTGCCCATGAACTGAGAAAAGTCAAGCGTGCAGCTGCCAAGATGCCACTTGCCACCAGTTTGGCCATATTTCAGAGCTGCAACATCACTGGAGTGCCCCAAAGCACAAGGTGTGCAATACTCAGAGACATGGCCAAGGTAAGAAAGGCTGAAAGACGACCACCACTGAACAAGACACACAAGCTGAAACGTCAAGACTGGGCCAAGAAATATCTCAAGACTGATTTTTCTAAGGTTTTATGGACTGATGAAATGAGAGTGAGTCTTGATGGACCAGATGGATGGGCCCGTGGCTGGATTGGTAAAGGGCAGAGAGCTCCAGTCCGACTCAGACGCCAGCAAGGTGGAGGTGGAGTACTGGTTTGGGCTGGTATCATCAAAGATGAGCTTGTGGGGCCTTTTCGGGTTGAAGATGGAGTCAAGCTCAACTCCCAGTCCTACTGCCAGTTTCTGGAAGACACCTTCTTCAAGCAGTGGTACAGGAAGAAGTCTGCATCCTTCAATAAAAACATGATTTTCATGCAGGACAATGCTCCATCACACGCGTCCAAGTACTCCACAGCGTGGCTGGCAAGAAAGGGTATAAAAGAAGAAAATCTAATGACATGGCCTCCTTGTTCACCTGATCTGAACCCCATTGAGAACCTGTGGTCCATCATCAAATGTGAGATTTACAAGGAGGGAAAACAGTACACCTCTCTGAACAGTGTCTGGGAGGCTGTGGTTGCTGCTGCACGCAATGTTGATGGTGAACAGATCAAAACACTGACAGAATCCATGGATGGCAGGCTTTTGAGTGTCCTTGCAAAGAAAGGTGGCTATATTGGTCACTGATTTGTTTTTGTTTTGTTTTTGAATGTCAGAAATGTATATTTGTGAATGTTGAGATGTTATATTGGTTTCACTGGTAAAAATAAATAATTGAAATGGGTATATATTTGTTTTTTGTTAAGTTGCCTAATAATTATGCACAGTAATAGTCACCTGCACACACAGATATCCCCCTAAAATAGCTAAAACTAAAAACAAACTAAAAACTACTTCCAAAAATATTCAGCTTTGATATTAATGAGTTTTTTGGGTTCATTGAGAACATGGTTGTTGTTCAATAATAAAATTAATCCTCAAAAATACAACTTGCCTAATAATTCTGCACTCCCTGTAGAAACCACCCATAAATGACCCCATTCTAGAAACTACACCCCTCAAAGTATTCAAAACGGATTTTACAAACCTTGTTAACCCTTTAAGTGTTCTACAAGAATTAATGGAATATAGAGATACAATTTCAAAATTTAACTTTTTGGGCAGATTTTCCATTTTAATAATTTTTTTTTAGTTACAAAGCAAGGGTTAACAGCCAAACCAAACTCAATATTTATGGCTCTGATACTGAAGTTTACAGAAACACTAAAAATTCATTTTAATTTATCAAAAAGTTCCAAAATTTGGCAAATTTTCCTTTTTTTTAATATTTTTTTTCCAGTAACAAAGCAAGGGTTAACAGCCAAACAAAATGCTATATTTATTGCCTCGATTCTGTAGTTTGCAAAAACACCCCATAAGTGGCCATAAACTATTGTACGGGCACACGGCAGGACGCAGAAGGAAAGGAATGCCATACGATTTTTGGAAGGCAGATTTTGCTGGACTGCTTTTTTTTACACCATGTCCCATTTGAAGCCCCCCTGATGCACCCCTAGAGTAGAAACTCCAAAAAAGTGACCTCAATTTAGAAACTACGGGATAGGGTGGAAGTTTTGTTGGTACTAGTTTAGGGTACATATGATTTTTGGTTGCTCTATATTACACTTTTTGTGAGGCAAGATAACAAGAAATAGCTGTTTTAGCACAGTTTTTATTTTTTGTTATTTACAACATTCATCTGACAGGTTAGATCATGTGGTATTTTTATAGACCAGGTTGTCACAGACGCGGCGATACCTAATATGTATACTTTTTTTTATTTATGTAAGTTTTACACAATGATTTAATTTTTAAAGCAAAAAAAAAATATCATGTTTTAGTGTTTCCATAGTCTGAGAACCATAATTTTTTCAGTTTTTGGGGCGATTACCTTAGGTAGGGTAAGATTTTTGCGGGATGAGATGACTGTTTTATTGGCACTATTTTGGGGTGCATATGACTTTTTGATCGCTTGCCATTACACTTTTTGTGATGTAAGGTGACAAAAAATGCTTTATTTAGCACAG